>NC_137019.1:24552019-24554519 GCF_032717465.1 Coenobita brevimanus | reverse complement strand
TCTCCCCTTCATTAGTTGAGGTTACGTACAATATTATGTCATATTATGTAAATGCTATGTCATGAATTAAATGCTATGTAACATCTATGTATGACTTCTCTGATCCTACAGGGTAACTTGTTGACATACACCTTATGCAGTAATCCTGTTGGTCACAATTTGAGATTAAAATTAGCAGACATATACTACTACTACTATTACTACTACTACAAAAACAACAAAAACTACTACTACTACTGCTGCTGCTGCTACTACTACCACTACTACTACTACTACTACTACTACACACTGTATCATCCTCTGTCTCTGTCTGTGTCTCCGTCTCTGTCTCTCTTACTCTATGTCTGGCACAAGTGTTACTTCACCGATTCTGTCCCCCCCCCCTCTCTCCCTCCGAGTCTGACACAAGTGTTACTTCTCCGATCCGACCAGAGCATATCAGATTTGGGTGGTTTCGTAGCTAGAGAGAGAGAGAGAGAGAGAGAGAGAGAGAGAGAGAGAGAGAGAGAGAGAGAGAGAGAGAGAGAGAGAGAGAGAGAGAATAGTTCACAACGAGTTCACCCACTAATCATCCACAGTGTTTATTATTCCTCGTGGAAGATAGGCCACAAGTGTTAAGAAGTACTGTTTGATGGTTGGGTGTATAATTATTCAACAGTATGAACAACAAATAATACTGAAACTAGTATAGTTATGGTACTTAATATTTTACCAAAGTATTCATTCATTAAAACTGTTGCCTATTAGACAGCATATCATGGAGCCCTAATGGAAATATTTCCATAATATTGCTGAATTAAAGGGTGCATGTCGAAGATATGAGTCAGTATACTGTGCAAGCTGCTATTAGATCACTACTGGACACTTCCATATCTCATCCTCCCCCTTCAGCATCCCCAAATCCTACCCCCCTCTCCCTCCCTCCTTTCCCACCCCTCAGCCTCCGTATGAATGTGTGTGTGTGTGTGTGTGTGTGTGTGTGTGTGTGTGTGTGTGTGTGTGTGCTTATTCGCCTGTATGTATTTGTGCGTGTGTGTATGTGTGCGTGTGTTCTTACCTAATTGTATCTTTATAGGAATCAGTCAGGCTTGTACTCTCCCGTGTCTTAAACCATTTTTATCGTACATATCCTTAAATTTGTGAATTGTTTTGGCACACACTATTTCATTCGGTAATGCATTCCACTGATCAATTGCTCTGTTTGGGAAACTAAATTTCCTTACGTCTTTATTGCCTCTCTTTCTATGCAGTTTTTTGCAGAGTCCTCTTGCTGATGCATCCCCATAGGTTATGTAATCATTTATGTCTATTTTCTCCTTCCCTGATATGCATTTATATAACATAATCATGTCACCTCTTTTCCTTCTCTCATGTAGTGTTGGTAAATTCAGTTTTTCTAGTCTTTCTTCGTAGCTTAGGTCCCTTAAGCTTGGTACCCATCTTGTAGCGGCTCTTTGTACTTTTTTCAATCATGTCTATGTGCATTTTGAGATGAGGACTCCAGACTACTGATGCATACTCCAGGGTTGGTCTGATGAATGATATTATTATCTTTCTTAGCATGTCTTCATTTATGTATGTGAATGCTATTCTCATATTTGCAAGCAGTGTATACATGTTTCGTACCTTCTCAGTGATGTGGTCAGCCCGAGATAATCTTATTGATAATCGCACCTAGGTTCTTCTCTCTTTCTGATGTGTGTAGGGTTTTATTTCCTAACTTATAATCCCAATTAGGTCTTTTTCCACTTTTACCAAACTTGATTACATGACACTTGTCCACATTGAATTCCATTTGTCATGTATTGCTCCATTCATGAAGTTTATTTAATTCTTCTTGTAGCTCTTTACAAGAGTCTGTGTTAGTAATTGTCCTTTGTATTTTTGCATCATCAGCAAACATGTTTAGATAGCTTTCATTTCCAATGTTACTGTCTATATCATTTATATACACAAAAAACATGATTGGTGCCAGCACTGAGCCCTGTGGAACTCCGCTAGTCACTTTCCTTCATGATGAGTAATTTCCCCTTAGTACTGTTCTCATTTATCTTTTTCTGAGAAAATCTTGCATCCAACAATACAATTTGCCTCGGATTCCTCCTTGATGGTACAGTTTCCATAAAAGTCATTGGTGCGGTACTGTCAAATGCTTTCTTGAAATCTAAATAGATACTGTCCACCCATCCTTCTTATTTCTGTAATGTGTCTGTTACTCTGTCATAGTAGCTCAATAGATTAGTAACACATGATTTTCCTCTTCTGAAACCAAACAGTCTTTCTGTTATCATATTGTGTTCTTCTAGATGATTTACCCAAGCTTTTCTTATAAGCTTTTCTAATACCTTGCTTACAACACTGGTTAGTGATACTGGTTGGTAGCTGAGTGGATTTTGTCTATTCCCTTTCTAGAATAAGGGAACAATGTTAGCTTTCTTCCAAATATCAGGTAGTTTACCTTGTCTCACGGATTTCTTGAAAATTAAAGATAATGGTTTAC
>NC_137019.1:24404519-24547019 GCF_032717465.1 Coenobita brevimanus | reverse complement strand
TTGCACCTCCTTTACAACTCCATCCATGTATATATTAAACAGCCATGGAGACATCACACAACCCTGTTTCAGTCCCACACTGAGATCAAAGAATTCACTAAGCTCACCATCCACTCTCACCGTAGCCCTAGCTCCTTCGTACATACTCTTCACAGCACTCTACAATTTCCCCTCCATTCCATATATTCTCAATACCTTCCACATACCTTGTCTATCTATTCTGTCATAAACTTTCTCCAAGTCCATGAAGGCAGCATACACTTTCTTTCCCTTCTGTAGATACTTCTCCACTAAACATCTTAGAACAAATATCTGATCTACACACCCTTTTCCCTTCCTAAATCCCCCTTTGTTCTTCTCCAACTAGCTCCTCTGTTATATGCCTAACCCTATCAATGAGTATTCTACCATATATATTTCCAGTCACTCTAAGAAGGCAAATACCCCTATGGTTACCACATACTTCTCTCTCCCCTTTTCCTTTGTATAAAGGAACAATTATACCTGATTTCCAGTTCTCCGGAACCCTTCCCTCTTCCCATGCCAATCTACATAACATCCATATCCACTCCACAACAATCTCACCCCCATACCTCAGCATTTCATCACACACTTCATCAATTCCTGGGGCCTTTCCCATCTTGATCTTCTTCATTGCTTCCACTATTTCCGCCCTACTGATCTCTTCCTCCCTCCTCTCATCTCTCCTTCTCCCAGCCATTCCCCAACCACTTATAGTCGCACTACTCTCACTCTCTACATTCAACACTTCCTCAAAGTGCTCCTTCCATCTCCTCAATTTCTCTCTCTTCTCCACCAACAATCTATTATTCCTGTCTTTCACTCCCCTACTATTTCCCCTTTCACACTGCCTTACTTTCTTTACCTCCTTCCAAAACAATTTCTTACTGTCTTCATACACTCTTTTCTTACTCTCCTTCACCAGTCTCTTCACCTCCCTTCTCCTGATCACATATACCTCTCTCTTCTCTCTCTCATCCTCTCCCTTACCTCTACTCGCTAGCCATTCACTATATGCCTTCTTCTTTTGTTCCACAGCTCGTTTCACCTCATCATTCCACCATGTCGTCCCTTGCACACCCCTGCATCTCCTCCTTGCTCCACAAACCAATTCACACGCTACACCTATCTTTTCCGTTAATATCTTACATACATCTTCCATCCCTTCCATCTGCTCTGACTCATACCTTCCCAATCTTTCTTCCACTATGCTCTAATACTCTGCCATTCTCTCACTGTCTTGCAATTTCTCCACTCTTCTTACAGGAGCTGTTTCCTCCTGTCTTCTTCCTTCGTCTCTTCAACCATATTCTTTGCAGCTTTACCTTGGCCATTACTAAGTGATGGTTCGAGACTCCATTCCCCCACCCTCTCCACACTCTTACATCCACCACTTGTCTTCTCATTCGCTCATCCACACACACGTAGTCTATCATTACCTTTCGTTCAACAAGTTTGCCATCCATCCCCCTCATAACCCTCCATGTATACCCGACACAAAACACACATGAAATACTCAAAGAGAAAAAAGCACACACACACACATACACAAACAAACACACATACACAAGACACAAACACACACACATACACAAGACACAGAAATACACACAAACACAAGACACACAAACACACCCATACACAAGACACACAAACACACACACATACACAAGACACAAACACAAATACAAAAGACACATGTGTCAGTAGGTAGACAGGTAGGTAGGTAGGTATCTAGGTAGGAAGGTGCCACCAATGTCAATAACGCTGATAACTGTAGAGAATTTTTGCCGCCAGTGTCGGGTGTTGTAGAGCTTTGTAGATTACCGTTGCTGCCCAACGAAGATAATAGTCGTAGCTCAGGAGGCGAGGCACCTGTGTTACCAGTACATGTAAAGAGACGTGAAGCGTTGGATAGCGTGGGAATTGTGCATTTGTGAGGTTTATCTCTCTAGTCTCGAGGTAGGTTTTTCTCTGTGTCACTCCCCGCTCTGTCCATCTTGTATCATGGGTGCAGGTGAGGTAGAGACACTCTGGGGTTAGGCGGTTTTATTGTGACACAGATATATTGTTCACTGCCTACCCCTGCAGTTGTAAGACGTGGCCCACTGATGGTCGTAGTGACAGCTAACCTCTGGCTGCCAGCCTCCTACTCTATCTCCTGTTCTCCAGTCTCCTCCTACTGCTTCTGACTCCCAATCTCCTGCCTCCTACTGACCCCTACACCCAGTTTGTGGGTATATATTATTTCCTGGTTTCCGCCTGGCTGACGTGTGTGTGTGTGTGTGTGTGTGTGTGTGTGTGTGTGTGTGTGTGTGTGTGTGTGTGTGTGTTTGTGTGTGTGTGTGTGTGTGTGTGTGTGTGTGTGTGTGTGTGTGTGTGTGTGTGTGTGTGTGTGTGTGTGTGTGTGTGTGTGTGTGTGTGTGTAGTCTCTAGCATGCTTCCGTCACTTGGCTAAGTGACTTCCGTGAGCTGCATTGTGTGTTTGTCATACATCATGTGTTTTGCGTTCTTGGTAGTCCAGGGCCAGGGAACGTTTGAATTTCTCTTCCTGATCCACCTGGTTATTACATACTGTGCTTGTGGTACATTGTGCTATGATTATAGTAATGCCTATAACTTCGATATACTTGTGCTATGACTATATTAATGCCTATATAGGTTGTACCTATGACCTTCCTTTTTATAACAATCTACACAGTGTGTACAGGAATATGTGACAAAAGAATTTAATCAAATACTAATGTAAATACATGGTATTCATCATAATATTCTAAAACTGAATGCAGCAACTTAAGTGTACCGTATAACAGTGATGCAGTATATATCTATACGGCATATAATTATACAATAGCAATACATTGGCAAGTCTACAGTAGTCAATCGCGTGAAGAATCGATCATGTTTGATGTACTTGCTATCTGTTTATATGAAGCATAGCAACATTGTTACATAATCTTAAATGGATACATGTATATATGTTTCATTCTGTTGCGCATTTTATATTCAAATTAATACTATACTATATGTAACCCCATATTTTTGTAATTTCACAAAATATATATACAATATTTACACAGTTGGTCTCACTTGTAATACATAGCTTTTTATCATTATTTCTAAGTTTTCAAGCCTGGCAGGCATTCTGTGCATAACCAGTATCAATACAACAAATGTGATGGAGAAAAGTATAAGGTTGACTGCAGCTGGGCTACTGCATTGTTCGATTGATCAGTTGCATAGTTTCAGACTTAAGTGATGTAAACTTATTATGTGTACTCATATTTAAATTCATCCCAGGTAATGCTTGGAAGAGCTTATGTGTGTGGTTTAGAATAACATAGTGGTTTCTAGTAGGTAAGGTGGACAAAGAAGGGGTTAGTACTGATCAGTAATCCGGCATATGTATAAACCAGATGCTGATGTATGGGTTGGAGGTGTGTCTGGGCAAGTTACGAAAACTGATGTATTTTGAATGAAGTGGAAAAATTGTGAATGTCCAATGCACTGATGGATGAGTTTACCTGGAGCAAATGTGAAGTTGCAGTAATGATGGATGTTGTGATCCTTTATGGCAGCCATTTCACAAGGGACTGTCTTAGCAAGTTGAAACGTGAAGATATATGCAGGACAAGGGTGAATTGCATGCAATGATGTGCGGCATTTATGTTTAAATGTTGTTTCGCTAGCGAAGGTGACAGTGTCCTGTTTATTGGAGACCCTGATGACTTCTGTTTTGGTGCTGATGGTACTAATGAGTCATCTTTTTTTAGAAGGAAAATGCTATATTTGATAGACCGTGAAAAAATCATTTGTTATAACTACTACTGATGGTGTGAGTGTTGTTTTTAAGTATGGATTATATAACATTAGATTCCTTTCCTCAAACAAAGGCTTCAAACCATGCCTATGTACACCGTAACTGATTATTTGACGTAGATTGTGAATGGGAAGTAAATTAATTGTTATCCTCCCGTTACCAGCATTAGCAATACCTTTCATGAAAGCCTGATAACGAGCTCAAGTATTGTCTAATTGAAGTATTATTATGCCAATATATTCCATGACTGCTGAGAATTGTTGGAAAAGTGTCGTATTCCCAACCAGTGCATTTACTTTCGCCACAATTTCTTGAGTTGATTTCTCTGTCTTGCGTAGGTTCTTTACAATCTCATCATTACACTGTTCTGGGTATCAGCTAGCTTTTGTTGACATGGAAGAATTTGTGCAGTCTTGTTAAATTTGTTATTAACTTCTTCAAGATCATTTTCTGTAGCCAATCCAAAAATGCCACCTATAATTGTTCAACGTATTACCCATAAATGGAATTTAAATCCATTCCTAGATCATGTAAATGCCTTGTTATGGTAACTGCTATATCATTTGCACCTATGTTTGTATGTTTGGTATGCGATCGTAAGGTATTCTGGTATGTATTAATTTCTTCTGGTTCTAGGTTTTTTTGTTGTATCTGATGTTTATAATTACAAGCTAATTTTCTTGAGGCATTTTTTAAATGATCAATATGAACGTGTTTCTCTTTGTCACTCAATAGTGATTTAATTAATACCTTATCGGCTTTTCTCTTACTTACCCTGTATGGGCCTTCAAATTTCGGTGATAGTTTATTGTCTCTAATGTGAATGATGCCGTAGACAATGTCACATTGATCCATATATCCATCTTTCAATCCTATGTTGCCTCAGGAGAAGAGTAGAAGCTCGGGGCTAGGCAAGTTGGTCCTAATATTTAAGATGAGAGTGACCAGCGTCACTCATCAGTGAGTGACATTACGTTAGCAAGAAATCCCTGCACAGGCTCAGTCCTATTGGAGAGCCCCATTAAAACACCAGGCACCATAATTTGTTTACGTGGTTACCATTCAGCGTAGTAAATAGTTTCCTGGTGTACAGGAAACCATTTGACTTATCACTCAGTGTAAAGTCACCCACAGGCAGAAGGAAGAGGCAAGAATGAAGGAAAGAAAGACAGAAGGGGGAAAGTAAAGTCACCCGTAAGCAGAAGGAGGAGGACAATGTCACCATTGCTTATATTTGATTCTTCCGCCTTCTTATTAAATGATTCCATCATTTCTTCATTTCTTCCTTGGACATCGTTAATTGTTTCTTTAACTTTGCATGTATCTCTTGGAATTCACGTAAACGATGTTTAGGATAATTTTTATAATTGACAATAGGCATTCGCTCGCCTTCCAGCATCTCGCGTGGGAGATGTTTGTCTGTCCTGTAAATAATAAAATGAGGTTTGTCTCCTATTGACTTGTTAATTGTACAATTAATTGATGTTTCAACTCTGGGGATCCAGTCATCCTAGTATGCATAGTTCTCATCGAGCATGTGACGTTGTACATCTAGTAGTTTTTTATTCTCTCTACCAATCCACTGGAAGCTGGATGATATGCTAAAATATTAATCTTTGTTATATTGTATTATTTACACATTTCTTGTAAGATTTAAGAGTTAAATTCTCCTCCATTTTCACTTATTAGCACCTTTAATGTGGTGAACTAACAGATCACACTATCTATGATTACCTGCACGACTGTTTCTGCTGTCTTATCCTTAACTGGGACCAAAATTACATATTGTGAGAAATGGTCAATAGCAACAAAATGATACTGATTATGATTATTAGATATGGGTAGCTTAAGTCAACTGCAACAACGTCCCACGGATGGTTAGGCGCAGGATATTTTCCAAAGGGTGACGGTGTTAAAATGTAACCTTTGTGGTTTGCAAATGATTCACATCTGTCAATATGATCATGCGACTCTGCCAGAGGATGTCACGGTGGCCAGGTGGGAGAGATTCTAAAATGATGCGGACGACAGACTTATGAGGAAAGCTATAGACTGGCGTGGGGAGTATAAAGATGATGATGATGATTATGACAGTAATAACAACCCCACACATGAGCATTTCAAAGCCTTTTCTATTTTTTATGCAAGAAAGAAGGAACCAAAGGCCAGGAGCCCGCAAACCGTTCCTTCCAAGAAAAAAAAAAATCAAAAGAGAGCCAAATTCAAGATCCGTTCATTTCGAGATGCCTGGACACACTGTGTTTCAAAGACTGGAGATCATAGGAAGTAGGAAATACAGACAGAGGGAGACAGTTCCAGAGTTGACCTGTTGCATAAATGAAGGACTGGGAGTAATAGTTAACTCATGCATTAGAGAGCTGGACAGAAAAGAGAAGAGAATTTGTTGCTAGACGGGTGCTACGCACCCGCCGCACAGGTGGAGGGACGCAAACAGACATTTCAGAGGAACAGTGACCATTGAAGTAGCGATAGAAAAGAGATAAAGATGCAACAGTGCGGCGAAGAGACAGAGGTTGAAGAGAGCCAGTAAGAGGAGAAGGGTTGATGAGACGAAAAGCCTTTGACTCCACCCTATTGAGAAGAGCTGTATGTGGGGAGCCTCAACACACATGAGAGTTGTACTCTAAACAGTGGTGCATAAAACCCCTGTGTAAAGTCAACAACTGTGCAGGGGTAAGGAAGCTAAGGAGTCAGCTTAGCACAAATAATCTCTTGGAAGCAGATTTTACAAGAGATACAATATGATCTTTGCAAGATAAATTCCGAGTGAATGAAACCCCAAGCATGTCCATGGATGATGCAGGATTGAGCTGGATATTATTAAACATTAGTGGGTACTCCTGTGGAAGATTGTGTCGCATTGATAGGTGCAAAAACTGAGTTTTTGGTGCATTAATAACAACAAGATTATTTTTACCCCAGTCAGAGATATGAGCCAAGTCAGACATTAGGTATGCCATAGCCTCATCCTTTGT
The DNA here is from genome assembly GCF_032717465.1 of Coenobita brevimanus. Classification (NCBI taxonomy): domain Eukaryota; kingdom Metazoa; phylum Arthropoda; class Malacostraca; order Decapoda; family Coenobitidae; genus Coenobita; species Coenobita brevimanus. The sequence continues at coordinate 24,540,182 of NC_137019.1, read as the reverse complement.
TTGTTGAAGTAACTGCTGAGATGGACATTGTGGGAACAGAATGGAAAGGTGAAGGGTGGAATCATCAGCATATGAGTGGATAGGGTTAGACGTATAGCTTAGATGGTCATTGATGAATAAAAGGAAGAGAGTTGGTGATAGAACAGAACCCTGAGGAACACCACTGTTGATAGATCTAGGAGAAGAACATGGCCGTCTACAACAGCGGCTATAGAACGACCAGAAAGGAAGCTATAGATGAAGGCACAGATAGAAGGATAGAAACAGTCAGAGGGCAGTTTGGGAATTAATGATTTATGCCAGACTCGGTTGAAAGCCTTTGAGATGTCAAGTGTAATGACAAAGCTCTCGCCAAAGTCCCGAAAGGAGGATGATCAGGAGTCTGCAATGTAGGTGAAAAGATCGTCAGTGAAGCGTCCCTGACGGAACCCGTGCTGACGATCAGAAAGAGGGTTGTGAGAGGAAAGATGCTTTTAATTTTTTCTATTAAGAATTGACTCGAAAACTTTTGAGACACAGGATGTTAAAGCAATTGGACGATAGTTAGAGGGTTGGGAATGGTCACCCTTCTTTGGGACTGGCTGAATGAGAGCAAACTTCTAGCAAGAAGGAAAGGTACAAGTTGACAGACAAAGGCGAAAGAGTTTACCTAGGCAGGGTGTAAGCACTGAAGCACAGTTCTTGAGGACAACAGGAGGGACTCCATCAGGCCCATATGCCTTGTTAGTATTGAGGCCAGTGATGGCAGAAAATACATCAGCTGAAGAAATTTTAATGTCAACCATGAGCTAGTCTGAGGGCGGGGAAGTGATGGAGGAAGAGCACCGGAATCGTCTGAGGTGAAATTGGAGGAGAAAGTCTGAGCAAAGAGATCTGCTTCATAAGTAAAAGAAATAGCTACAGAGCCATCAGAACAGAAAAGAGGAGGGAAAGATGATGAGGTAAAGTTATTAGAAAGGTTTTTGGCAAGGTGCCAGAAGGAGCAGGAAGAATTCGAGTTGGAGAGTTGAGATCATTTAGTACAGATGAAATTATTTTGAGCAGAGCGAAGAACAGACTTAGCACGATTCTGGGCAGAAACATTAACAAGATGCGATTCAGGGGTGGGTTGGCTCTGGTACCTTTTATAGGCCCTCTCCTTGTTGTGGACAGCATTAGAACAAGCGTGATTAAACCAAGGCTTTCTTGCATTAGTCAAAGGATATGAGAAGGCAATGTATGCTCTCATACCCGAGAGAATGACCTCCGTAATGCGCAAGGAACACTCAGATGGCTCCCGGCCATGGAAGCAGTAATCATTCCATGGAAAATCAAAGAAATACTGCCTGAGGGCCTCCCAATCTGCAGCTCCAAAGTGCCACAGGTGACGTTTCTATGGAGGGTCCACAGGCTGTACCAGACGAATAAGACAGGTTAAGGTAATAAGGTTGTAATTGGAGGAGCCCAATGGAGAAGAAAGATTAACAGTGTAATTAGAAGGATTAGATGTATGGAAGAGCTCAAGTATGCTGGAGCTCTCTCCAAGGCAGTCAGGGATACGGGTAGGGTGCTGTACAAGCTGCTCTAGGTCATTAAGGATAGAAAAAATGTAGGCTTGTTCACCTGGTGGATCAGTGAAAGGAGAGGAGATCCAAAGGTGGTGGTGAACATTGAAATCTCCTAGAATGGAGATTTCAGAGAAAGGAGTAATGGATAGAATGTGTTCCATCGTAGAAGTAAGATAGTCAAAGAATTTTTCATAGTCAGTAGAATTAAGAGATAAATAAACAGTGCAGATATATTTAGTCAGAGAATGAAAAGAAAGCTGAAGCCAGAGAGTAGAGAATTCAGAATCAAGTTCAGGAACACGAAAGCAAGATAAATCGTTGTGTACATATACACAACAGCCACCTTTGGCTTTGAAATGAGCATAGAGAAAGTAGGAGGAAACAGTAAAGGCTTTGCTGTCAGTTGCATCAGACTCTCTGTCAAGAAGAGAAGTTGAGGTTTAAAGGAGGAGTGGTGGTGTTCAACAGACAGAAAGATAGAGGAAAGGCCGCGAATGTTGCAGAAATGATGAAGTGAGTCAGACAGTGGTTCCAGGCATCTCTCTGAGTCGTCACCGGGAGAGGTGAGGATGGTGGGGGAATTTATGGTTCCCCCCTCCCTGGGGACTCTGAGGCCTGATTTACTAATGCCATTTTTCTTTTTTAATTTTGAAAAGGAAGTGTAGTGTGTACTGTGCATGTAGGTTGGTACTGACAGTTAGAGAAACAAGTATTGGAGAGCATGCTGGCCTGCTCTCTGTGTTAGTGAAACACTGAAAAAGTTCAGAAAAGGAGAAGGTTAGGAACTAGTCCCGAGGGCTGATGAAACGAGAGCTCCAGCTCTCCCTGTCATCAGCTATCCATCCACCTTGGGAGTACTGCCCTGCTCGAGTGGTGCTACAGGTATATAACCCACATGATGTTGAACCTTTAGTACCTACTGAGTTTAACAGAAAGGTAACCATACCAATTCTTGATGATGACATAGAATTTGATGAAGTTATGCAGGAAATAAATAGATTAAAGCACGATAAAGCATGTGGACCCGATGGGATAAGCTCAGGAATTATAAAGTTTATACCAGACCAGTGGATACACTTTATGTTGGCATTGTTTAATGCACTCTTTTCCCCTGGCTCTTATCCCACATCCTGGCAATTGGCACATATGGCTATGATATTTAAGAAAGGTAGCAAAGCATTACCCAAGGATTACCGTGGTGTATTATAAATTGTTTGGCAAAGCTATATGGCATGGTGCTATCAACCCAGTTAAGTATGTGGTTTGTTCCGTACCGGGAGCAGGCAGGGACTCAGGAGGGCCGGGGCTGCACTGAACATGTTGTGTTGCTTAGACTGTTAATTGGTTTGGCCCATAGGAGAAAGCATAAATTATTTGTCTGCTTTGTCGATTTTTCAATGGCGTACGACCGGGTCCCTCACGCCAAAGTGTTTTGCATGTTACGTGAGCTGGGGTGTGGGTCGTAAATGTTAGTGGAGCTGTTGGTGCTATACGGGGTTAGTCAGCGTTAAGGTATTGGGACAGCCATTGTAGCGTCCAGGATCGGGCGTCAGACAGAGGTCCCCAACATCTTATTTATCGTTTATCATTTTTGTAAACAGCATTATTAAGTTGATAAAGTCCAACTGTGGGGCAGACGATTTTTTACTGCGGCTTCATCTTCTTGTTCTTAAGGACGATACTGTTCTTCTCTCGACAGTGTGACACGGGATGGAACATACACTTATATTTCTGATTCAGTTCTGCATCAATAACAGCATGGTTGTGAATAATATTAAGACCAGGTTCTTCGTAATCCATGTGTCGGTGAGGGATCGTGAGCTGTTCTGCATTGGTGAGATGATCATGCAGTGGTGCGACAGGTATGTGTATCTAGGCAGTCTGTTCACAAGCGACGGGACCCTGTTGTTCACCATTGCCGCCCACACACAGGCAAAAATGTGCCGCATTCTGAAATTTGTGTCATTTTTGGTAAAGAGTATACATATACCATTTTATGATAAAAAGAAAATGTTTGAAGCAGCCTTACTGTCAACCATCATATGGCTGTGATTCCAGGTTCAGTGGGAACTTGAGACCTATGGAAAAATTGTATAACTGGGGTGTTTAACAGCTGCTGGGGGCTCGTATGACGGCGTGCATGGACGTTTGTTGTGTGTAACTCGTGTACCCGCCACTGAGTTCTTTAGTACTAGCAAGGCAGAGGAAGCTTTTTTAGCCACTGTGGGGGGGAGGGGCGCTGTATGCCTGATGACCGGTGGGTGCACGCCATCAGGCTGGCCACGGCAACCAACAAGCAAACACATTAAGAGTTTACGTAATGATTCTGTTGATGATAGTAAAGTCGGCATTGAATCTTTAATGCAATCTATTTCTAACTCTACATCTTCTAGAAGACTAATTTATAACGTGTTGAACCCTACCTTAGTTCACGATATCTATGAATGTCGTATTTAAACAAGTGAGGTACACAAAACGGACATTAGTCGGCTGCAGGCAGTTAGTCGTAATCTGGTGAATGAGATGGGCTATTGGAATTGGCGTGGGTGTATACATCTCCCGGTAGCAGAGCGGCTTTGTCCATGTGGTGTTGTGCAAACAGAACTGCATGCACTGGAGGTGTGACCACTGTCTCAGCACATATATACAAAGTACAACTTTACTTCCTGAAATCAAATCATTGGTGACTATGCTCAGTTTCCTATTGAGGAGATAGTGTATAAGGTTCTTTCCTGTTTTGGCTAGTTTGTACTACAGGGTGACCCAGAAAAACCTCCCACATATCAAAAGTAAATGAAAAAAAATGGTTAAAGATAATCAAAATATTATTTCCACACACGAAGCTTCATTCAATAGTTTTCATTCATCATGTTTTTAAAGATGACATCCTCCAAATGGTGGCTGTCATTGTCTATACATGCTTGGAGGTGATTTCTAAAGGCTGCCATGGCTCGATGGGTCATGTCGGGTGGAACAGCGGCTATCTCCTGCTGAATAGCAACCTTAAGGGCTTCTAGAGTTTGGGGTCGATAAGTGTGTGGTTTCAGCAAGATGGAGCTACGGCACACACAGCTCGAAGATCATTGCAAGTGCTGAGGGAAATGTTTCCAGATCGGGTGATCTTTTTGCGGGGCGATGTTGGGTAGCCAGCCCGTTCCCCTGACCTTGCCCCTTGTGATTTTTTTCTGTGGGGCTACCTTAAATCATGAGTGTATACTCATCGACCCCAAACTCTTGAAGCCCTTAAGGTTGCTATTCAGCAGGAGATAGCCGCTGTTCCACCCAACATGAACCATCGAGACATGACAGCCTTCAGAAATCGCCTCCAAGCGTGTACAGACAATGACAGCCACCATTTGGAGGATGTCATCTTTAAAAATATGATGAATAACAACTGATTGAATGAAGTTTCACGTGTGTAAATAATATTTTGATTATCTTCACCCATTTTTTTTTCAATTACCTTTGAAATGTGGGAGTTTTTTCTGGGTCACCCTGTATAATGTTTATCATAACCTATGTCATTCAAAGTGTATTCAGTTTATTTTGAATGCTCGTATTCTAACCATGATGTATGATTAGGAAATCTTTTGTAAAAATGTGATCGGTCAAATTGTAGTTATGTTACTATTCAGAATGGTAAAGATTTCCTGCTTTCATGAAAGATACATAGGTGCACTGATCAACCCTATAATACTTCGCTTGTTTTGTGCTTGCCTATATCTGTTGTGTTGTTTATCGTGTTAATGTTTATTGTTGCTTGAAATCTTGTATGTGTAATTGGATATTGTGGTCAATAAATACTTACTGACTGAGGTCCCTGCATAACGACGGTCAAGGATATGACATCTGGGCCTGCCTGATTGTCGTACCTTTGCCAGGATGACATGCTTGTGGACTATCATGTGTTATCCTTATAATGTGAAGTATCATTTTATTAGGATTGACTAACTGTCTGATATTTCTTATATGATTTGGTTGTCCTGTATTTACCGTACATAAGGTATTGTTTGCTATGGCGAATTGTTTTAGTGCATGTAGCCTGTGTAATGATTATTTCATTACCTGAGTGTAAATGATATATAACTTTAGACCGTACGCGTCCTTTCTTTGTGCCTGAGAGATTTCTTGATTGTTGCTGAGTGTTTCTTAGACTGTTGCAACATTGGTCGTAGTTGGATTCATGCTAAAGCATTTGCTGCCACATTTATTTTACCTTCTATATAATTATTATTCACATTGTAATTCTGGCCAGTTCTTTTCCATTGTGATTTCCTCCCAGTGAGGAGTTTTTCCTGAAACATGTCCAAGATAGGTTTATGGTCAGTATAGATACTTACTGACTTATGGTCAGTATAGATACTTACTGACTTAGGTCCTCCCCTGTGGCGGAGGGGACACAATCTGGCCGACTATGGGGTGGTACTACTACTCTGCGGCCAGGTTGTGTTAGGAAGAATACTGCCACCGTATTCCCTGCGTGTCGTAAAAGGCGACTAAAAGGGGCGGGGTGAGGGGAGTAGGGACCCCCTCCTCTGTTTTTTAGTTCCTAAAAAGGGACAGGCCAGAGAAAGGGATGGGGGATGGAGTTATCCCCGTACCCTGAAGATTGGGTCTATGAATGTGCGTGGATGTAGTATGATTGAGGCTAAAAGGGAGGAGATTGGGAGAATGTTTGTGAGAAGAAAGTTGGATGTGTTAGCTTTGAGTGAAACGAAGATGAAAGGGAAGGGTGAGTCTATGTTCGAAGTGTGAATGGAAGATTGTCAGGTGTTGACAGAGGAAGGGCAAGAGAAGGTGTGGCCTTGTTAGTGAGTCCGGAAGTACAGCAGTGTGTGATTGAATGGAAGGAGGTGTCATCGAGACTGATGTGGGTGAAAGCGAAATTTGAACGTGAGTTGTGGGTGTTTGTGAGTGCATATGGACCTGGTAGTGAAAGGGATGAAGAAGAGAGGGAGACTTTCTGGAATGATGTTGATGAGTGTCTGCAGAGTTTTGGAGCGAATGTGAATGTGGTAATAATGGGAGATCTGAATGCTACAGTGGGAAATGTAGCAGTGGAAGGTGGAGTTGGTATGCATGGTGTGCCTGGAAGAAATGAAAATGGGGAACGAATGATAGCGATGTGTGTTGAGCGAGAGATGGTGATTGGAAATACGCTGTTTGAGAAGAAAGATATTTATAAGTATACATGGGTGAGACAGGAGGGTGGAAGGGTTGTTGATAGAGTTTTGATGGACTATGTGGTTGTGTCTAGGAATGTAATAGGAAGATTGTTGGATGTGAGAGTTCTGAGAGGGGAGGGTGGAGGTATGTCTGACCACTATCTGGTGGAGGGAAAGTTAAGAGTAGGTAAGAGATGAGTGAGAGCTAGGAGGGTTAGGTGTGGCAGGGAGATTTTGAAAGTGAGTGAGTTGGATAAAAGAGAGAAAAAGATAGAGTATCAGGAGAAATTGAAAGATGAGTGGGATGCAGTGAAAGATCAAGAAAATGGCAATGTGGAGGAGGAATGGCAGTTGTTTAAGAGTGCTGTGGTGGGGCATGCAGAAGAGGTGTGTGGTGTGAGACGTGTGGGTGGTGGTGTAAGAAAAGGAAGTGAATGGTGGTGCGAGGAAGTAAGTATGGCTGTGGCTGAGAAGAGACGCGCATATGAAGTGCGGCTGCAGAGGAAGGATGAGATGTCATATGAAAGGTATAAGGAAAAGAGGAATAGGGTGAGAAGGGCTGTGCATGATGCTAAAGTGGCAGCAGATGAGAGGTGGGGTAGGCGGCTGGCAGAGAATTTTCAACAGAATAAGAAAATGTTTTGGAAGGGGTGAAAAGGGTGCGAAAGGGAGAGTCTGGTATGGAAGAACGAGTAAAAGTAGAGGATGGAAGGATGTTAATTGAGATGGATGCATTAAGGAAGAGATGGTGTTGACAGATTGAAAGATTGAAAGGTTGTTAAATGTACAGGAGGAAAGGGTGGCTGCGATTGTGGCGGATGGAAGGGTGCAAGGAATAAATGTGTTGGGAGAGTTGAATGATTCTTTGATCACGAAGGAGGAAGTGGAGAAGGCAGTAAAGGAGATGAAAATAGGGGAAAGCTGCAGGTATGGATGGGTGTGCTGTGGAATGCCTGAAGGGTGGTGGAGTGACTCTTGTTGACTGGGTAGTAAGATTGTTGAATGTGTGCTTTGTGAAAGGTATGGTGCCAATTGACTGGGCAAGTGCTTGTGTGGTCCCGTTGTATAAAGGCAAGGGTGATAAGTATGAATGTACTAGCTTTAGGGGTATAATTCTGTTGAGTGTAGTAGGTACGGTTTATGGTAGAGTGTTAATTATGAGAGTTAGAGAGGGTACAGAGAGAGAGATTGGTGATGAGCAGTGTGGCTTTAGGAGAGGGAGGGGATGCATGGATCAGGTGTTTGCTGTGAGACAAGTGTATGAAACGCATTTAGCGAAAGGCAAGGATGTGTTTTGGGCATTCATGGATGTAGAGAAAGCGTATGAGAGAATTGATAGGGAGGCTTTATGGACTGTTTTAAGATTGTATGGACTTGATGGTAGGTTACTAAAAGGGGTGAAAAGTTTTTATGTAAATAGTAAAGCGTGTGTAGGAGTGGGAAATGCTGTGAGTGATTGGTTTCCCGTGAGAGTGGGGCTGCGACAGGGATGTGTGATGTCACCTTGGTTGTTTAATATTTACATGGATGGTGTTGTAAGGGAGGTGAATGCAAGAGTTTTAGGTGGAGGTCTGAGTCTGGTGAATGTTGATGGTGGAGAGTGGAATCTGAAGCAGCTGCTGTTTGCAGATGATACTGCACTAGTGGCTGATTCAGAGGAGAGATTGAGACAGTTGGTAGAGGAGTTTGGAATGGTGTGTGAAAGAGGGATATTGAAAGTAAATGAGAATAAGAGTAAAGTGATGAAGTGTACGAGGTTGGTAGATGGTAGGGGGATGAATATAGTTTTGAATGGGGAGTTGCTTGAGGAGGTAGAGTGTTTTAAATATCTAGGGTCACATGTTGCTGTGGATGGAAGAATAGATGTAGAAGTGAAGTTTAGAATAAATGAAGTAGGAAAGGTGATGGGAGGAATGAAAAAAGTGTTTAGATGTTGTTCGCTTAGAATGGATGTAAAGAGAAGGCTGTATGAGGGTGTTGTGGTACCGACTGCGTTATATGAGGCTGAAACATGGAATATGGGTGTAGCAGAGAGGAAAAGTTTGAATGTAATGAAGATGAGGTGTCTGAGGATATATGTGTGGAGTGACGCGTATGGATCGAGTGCGAAATGGTGAAGTGCGAAGGAGAACTGGAGTTGTTCGGGAGATGGCTGGTAGAGTTGAGCAGAGGGTGTTGCGATGGTTTGGGCATATGGAGAGAATGGATAATGAGCGATTGGTGAAAAAGATAACTACATCTGATGTGAGAGGTGTAAGGCTGAGAGGAAGACCGCGAATAGGATGGATGGACAGTGTGAAGAGAGCGCTGGATGCGAGAGGGATGTCTGTTGAGCAAGGAAGAGTGGCTGTGCATGAAAGAAATAAATGGAGAGAACTTGTGAATGAATAAGTGATGACGCAGCCCTGAGGGGATATTCTCCCGCATTTGGTCTGATCAGCTAGTCAGGTCAGGTGCGGGTAAGGGGATGGGTCTGTTATGATGTGGCAGGGGTAAACCAGCGCTTCTGTCGGGCCCTGCTGCGGATGTCACTGATTGCATTGTGCAGTTGACCCTTGTGCGTGTGGTGCGGTGAGGATCTGTCCGTTCTCCCCTTTGGGGCTAAGATGTGAATGAATGTGTTTGAATGGATGAGTAAATGGGGAGTGTGTTGTCCTGTCTCGGCTACCTCCCTTTCCTTTGGAGAAGCAGCCTAGGTATATAGATAGATAGATAGATAGAGCGAATTTCGTAACCATATACAAGATCACGAAATTTTTGTAATACAAATACCACTGCTTCTCTAGGTCTGTAGTACAATAATTTTTGTTTGCCTTTTTTGTTTGTCTAGTGGGAAATGCAATTGTTTGGTATTTTCCACATTTATCTTCTTGCATCAGTACGACCCCTAAGCCTTTAAGTGAGGCATCTGTGCTTAACCCATAGTGTCTGACATATATTCCCGTCAACCCTTCTCTCAGTCGGGCATTCCTGAGAATATCATCTATTTTTAAACCTTCATATTTCAGCTACTACTTAATAAAAAAGAAATATGTGTCATAATGCCAATCATTCGACTTCAAGCTGATTGGCTCAGATGGCCCGTGAAGTGCGTGTAGGGAGAGTGAGTGGGGAAATAGGGCATTTTTTTTTTTTTTGCCTATTGTCCATATGCGTGGCACAGGTGCGGTGAAACAACTAAGGCTTAGACTAGCCCTCCAGAATAATAACCCTTTCAGAAGACTGCAATCCACTACAAACTGTAGCACCAGTCGAGCAGGGCAGTACTCCCGAGGTGGATGGAAAGCTGTTGACAAGGAGTGCTGGAGCTCCCGTTTCATCAGCCCTCAGGACTAGTTCCTGACCATCCCCCTTTGCTGAACTTTTTCAGTGTCTCAGTTACACAGAGAGTAGGCCAGCATGCTCTCCAGTACAAATTTCTCTATCTATCTTCACCAAACTACATGCACAGTACACACTACACTTCCTATTCAAAATTAACCAAAAATGGCGTTGATTCACCCAGCCTCGGAGTCCCCAGGGGGGGGGACCATAAATGCCCCCGCCATCTGCCCCTCTCCCGGTGACGACTCGAGGTGCCTGGAACCACTGTCTGACTCTCTTCTTCTTCATTTCTGCAACATTCGCGGCCTTTCATATAACTTTCGCTCTGTTGAGCACCACCTCTCCTCTTCTAAACCTCACCTTCTTTTTCTAACGGAGACTCAGCTGTCTGAGGCAACTGACAGCAAACCCTTTTCTGTATCCTCCTACTTTCTCTATACTCATTTCAAAGCCAAAGGTGGCTGTTGTGTATACATACGCAACGACTTATCTTGCTCTCGTGTTCCTGAACTTGATTCTTCTGAATTCTCCACTCTCTGGCTCCGGCTTTCCTGTCATTCTCTGACTAAATATATCTGTGCTGTTTACTTATCCCCTAATTCTACTGACTATCAAAAATTCTTCGACTATCTTACTTCTACGATGGAACACATTCTGTCCATTTCTCCTTTCTCTGAAATCTCCATTCTAGGAGATTTCAATGTTCACCACCACCTTTGGCTCTCCTCTCCTTTCACGGATCCACCTGGTGAACAAGCCTACATCTTTTCTATCCTTAATGACCTAGAGCAGCTTGTACAGCACCCTACCCGTATCCCTGACCGCCTTGGAGAGAGCTCCAACATACTTGACCTCTTCCTCACAACTAATCCTTCTGCTTACTCTGTTAATCTTTTCTCTCCGTTGGGCTCCTCCGATCACAACCTTATTACCTTAACCTGTCCTATCGCTCCAGTACGGCCTGCGGACCCTCCAGGGAAACGTCGTCTCTGGCATTTTGGAGCTGCGGACTGGGAGGCCCTCAGGCAGTACTTCTTTGATTTTCCCTGGAATGATTATTGCTTCCATGGCCGTGAGCCATCTGAGTGTGCCTTGCGCATTACGGAGGTTATTCTCTCGGGCATGGAAGCATACATTCCTTTCTCATATCCTTTGACTAACGCAAGAAAGCCTTGGTTTAATCACGCTTGTTCTAATGCTGTCCGCAACAAGGAGAAGGCCTACAAAAGGTACCGGAGCCAACCCACCCCTGAATCACATAATCTTTACGTTTCTGCCCGGAATCGTGCTAAGTCTGTTCTTCGCTCTACTAAAAATAATTTCATCCATACTAAATGCTCTCAACTCTCCAACTCGAATTCTTCTCGCTCCTTCTGGCACCTTGCCAAAAATCTTTCTAACAACTTTACCTCATCATCCTTCCCTCCTCTTTTCTACTCTGATGGTTCTGTAGCTATTTCTTCTACTGATAAAGCAGATCTCTTCGCACAGACTTTCTCCTCCAATTCCACCTTAGACGATTCCGGTGCTGTTCCTCCATCACTTCCCCCCTCTGACTTCCTCATGGCTGACATTAAAATTTCTTCAGTTGATGTATTTTCTGCCATTACTGGCCTCAGTACTAACAAGGCATATGGGCCTGATGGAGTCCCTCCTGTTGTTCTCAAAAACTGTGCTTCTGTGCTTACACCCTGCCTAGGCAAACTATTTCGCCTTTGTCTGTCAACTTGTACCTTTCCTTCTTGCTGGAAGTTTGCTCTCATTCAGCCAGTCCCAAAGAAGGGTGACCACTCCCAACCCTCCAACTATCGTCCAATTGCTTTAACGTCCTGTATTTCAAAAGTTTTCGAGTCAATTCTTAATAAAAAAATTTTAAAGCATATTTCCTATCACAACCTTCTTTCCGATCGTCAGTATGGGTTCCGTCAGGGACGCTCCACTGGCGATCTTCTCACCTACCTTTCAGACTCCTGGTTATCCTCCTTTCGGGACTTTGGCGAAAGCTTTGCCATTGCACCTGACATCTCAAAGGCTTTTGATCGAGTCTGGCATAAATCTTTAATTTCCAAACTGCCCTCCTACGGTTTCTATCCTTCTATCTGTACCTTCATCGCTAGCTTCCTTTCTGGTCGTTCTATAGCCGCTTTCGTAGACGGCCATCGTTCTTCTCCTAGATCTATCAACAGTGGTGTTCCTCAGGGCTCTGTCCTATCACCAACTCTCTTCCTTTTATTCATCAATGATCTTCTAAGCTGTACATCTAACCCTATCCACTCATACGCTGATGACTCCACCCTTCATCTTTCCATTCGGTTCCCGCAACGCCCATCTCAACAGTTACTTCAAGAAACAAGGGATGAAGCTATGGCACACCTAATGTCTGACTTGGCTCGTATCTCTGACTGGGGTAAAAATAATATGGTTGTCTTTAATGCATCTAAGACTCAGTTCTTACACCTATCAACCCGACAAAATCTTCCACAGGTATACCCACTAATGTTTAATAATATTCAGATTAATTCTGCATCATCCTTGAACATGCTTGGGGTTTCATTTACTCGGGACTTATCTTGGAAAGATCATATTACATCTCTTGTAAAATCTGCTTCCAAGAGATTGGGTGTGCTAAGCCGACTCCGCTCTTTCTTTACCCCTGCACAATTGTTGACTCTATACAGGGGTTTTATCACTTCCTCCACCTGTGTGGAGTACAACTCTCATGTGTGGGGAGGCTCCCCACACAGCTCTTCTCAATAGGGTGGAGTCAAAGGGTTTTCGTCTCATTAACTCTCCTCCTCTTACTGACTCCCTTCAACCTCTGTCTCTTCGCCGCACTGTTGCATCTTTATCTCTTTTCTATCGCTACTTTAATGGTCACTGCTCCTCTGAACTGTCTGCTTGCATTCCTCCACCTCTACGACGGGCGCGTAGCACCCGTCTGGCAGCAAACTCTCATCCCTTTTCTGTCCAACTCTCTAATGCAAGAGTTAACCGTTACTCCCAGTCTTTCATTTATGCAACAGGTCAGCTCTGGAACTGTCTCCCTCTGTCTGTATTTCCTCCTGCCTATGATCTCCAGTCTTTCAAACGTAGTGTGTCCAGGCATCTCAAAATGATCGGATCTTGAATTTGGCTCTCTATTGTATTTTGTTTTTCTCTTGGAGGGAACTGTTACTGCGGGCTCATGGCCTTTGGTTCCTTCTTCCTCGCATTAAAAAAAAAAAAAAAAAAAAAAAACACTATTTCCATGTATATTTTCCAAAATTGTGGCATGAATGCTGCTGCGAGTCTGGTAACCTTAGCAACGACCTTGAGGCAGGCTTGCTCAGGTACAGTACCTGCTCGCCTCACCACTGCTCCACACCACCGACACACACACACACACACACACACACACACACATTGTGAACAAAATAGTTATTCATGTACTGTGATTTGCACTTTTTTTGTCATAATAAATACACACGCACAAAAACTTTCAATAAAAAATCAGGCACTGATCTCATCTTGAAACAAACTTTCTGCTTCCATTATTCACATAAATAGACACAGCAGTGGTGTTAGGCTTGCCTCACCGCATTTCCTCCTCCTTCCCTCCTCCATCTCCTCCCTTTCTCTACTCCACTATAATTTCCATTGTAACAGATTTTCTTTCCTGTGATTTGTGTTTTCCATCATAACGAACATACACACACAGAAACTTTCAATAAAAGATAAGGCACTGGTTTCATCATGGAACAAACTTTCTGCTTCCATTATTCATGTAAATAGACACAGCAGTGGTGCCAGATGCCACACCACATTTCCTCCTCCCTCCCTCCTCCACCTACTCCCTTTCTCCACTCCACTATATTTTCGACTACAACAGAATTTTCTTGTCCTATGATTTGTACTTTTTCATCACAACAAACATTAAATAGAAAACAGAAAAAAAAAATCTGAATGGTTGCTTGAGTGGTCCCAAAGCTTGGTATAAGATGGTGCTCCACGGTGTGAAGAGGGGCTGCCAGACACTGTATTCATATCTGCAGTTAGGGAGAATGAAATATCTCACACACCTCAGGTAGACGTGGGTCTCACATACCCAACTTTTACTCACATACACTTATACTGCGGAAATGGAGAGAGAGCGTGAAGTAATTCCCTCACCCCTTGCATGGATATACAAAGTTAGGAACTACTGACAAGAACAGGGCTCTCAGGTATTTAGAAGTTAATGAGCTAGAAAAAGGGGCCGGGGGGGGGGGTCTCAGATCCAGCTCTACTTGGGCAAGGTTAATGCTTTACAACTTCATTTCACTATTCTCACAAGCACTGGAGCTATACGAACTTTACTAACTGCAATTACACTTAATGCTTGACAACACTTCACTATTTTCACAAGTTCCGATGATATGCCAAACTTCAATAGCACTTCACTGTTTGTCAGTGACACTTCACTGTTTTCACAAGTACCAAAATGTACAAACTACGCTGACACTACACTGACACTGCACTATACTCAGCCTGAACTGAAACCGACTGAACTTGCTCTAGTCTCTCCCCCCTTCTTATATACGCTTGCATTACCCTAAAAACTTCCAAATTCTTTCGAGAACAACAGTTGCCAACTCAAAGATATACAAAACATGCCAGAGTTTTCTTATATTACATAACACTCTAAATCATTTACCATATGAACTTAAATTACATACTTTAACAAGCAATCACATAAAACATAATGAAGAAAAAGAGCAGAAAATTAATGCATAACTCATGAAATAACCACGCTCACAATAGCAGGCTAACTGGCAACTCTGACTTGTGACGGTAAAATACCAGGAACATCGAAAAACGTCCAGACTACCTAACTAGCAAATCCTGCTTCTTAACACTACCCCTTCCCTAGTTCTTTGTTGTCCCAACAAAACTACACAATATATACAAGCATAATTGATTGTAATGAAACATCTACCTATACACAAAATTAATAGTCCTTCAACTTACCAGGTCTTCTCCTATGCCACTTCCGACGACGTCCTTGCTCCTCCACACAGTCCATTACTCCAGGAAAGTCTTGGTCCTCTTGCTGATTCACTTCTCTTCTTGGGAAACTGTCACCATCCATTGCACTTTAGCTTTTGGTCCTCCTCAACATCCTCGGCTGTGGGAAAGCACGATTCCTTAAAGACGTCCCAGCTTTACTGTCCTGGCCCATGGTACTGCCACAGACGTTTCACGCATACCAACTTTGGGCGAGACTTCCTGTCTCCCCGAATCCGGTACGTTATGTCTGATAGCCAGTCCAACACAGTGTAAGGTCCATCCCACAGGCTCTGCAGCTTCGGTGACTGTCCCTTCTTTTGCTGACGATTGTATAACCAAACTTGGTCAGCATCCTTGAAGGTCACCTAACTTGCCTTGGCATCATATTTGCACTTCATTTCTCCTGAAAACATGAGGGCTCCACGCACTTGATGATGTACCTCAGCCAGCGTTTCCTGAAGATACTTTGCATAGCTGGAGGTGTCTGTAGGCAGCTCTTCACCAGGTGGTCTTCCCATTATTAAGTCAACTGGTAAGCATAACTGGTGGTCCAACATCAGTTCTGCAGGAGTGTAGCCAGTAGACTCGTGGGATGCAGACTGAAGTTTCTACCCTGGTCTGAATTTAGCTCTTGTGGCATCCCAAAACGACAGAAAAAATGGTCAACCAACACCTGAGCAACAGTCACAGCCTCTTGATCGGGGATGGCATAGGCTTCTGGCCACTTTGTGAAGCAGACCATAGAGACACATATATTCCAGTTTCCTCTTTCAGTCAGTGGCAGAGATCCAACAATGTCCACCATGACTCTTTCCATCGGTGCACATACTTGGTACAGCTGAAGAGGGACGCAACAACGATTCTTGAGTCCCTTCTTGGCACATCATACATCACAGGCCCGACACCTCTCTTCAGCATCCTGATGCATGCTAATCCAGTAGAATCCCTTTTGCAGCCAGCTTACGGTTTTCTTCACTCCCAGGTGCCCACTATTGACTTGGGTGACTTATCCAAGATCTTATACCTCATTTTCTTCAGAACCACCAGTAGCCAATACTCGCTGAGGCCATCGGGTGTCTCCCACTGACGCTCCTGTGGTCTTTTGTTTGAATGAAGAAGGTCCCACTGACTCCAGTAACTCTTCATCACAGGGCTTAACCTGGAAACTTCTTCCCAAGATGGTTGCACTGTACTCCACTGCAGCCACTCTAGCACTGGTTGTAAATCTGCATCCTCTTCAGGTCTTCATCTGACACTGGCTGTGTCATTGCAGTGCGGCTGCATTTCTTACTACGATCTTCCTTTTACTACACTGCCAGCACTCCGGATCACAAGGCTGACCACTCAGGCTGTCAGCATTGCCATGTACCAGCCCAGGACGGTGCGCACCTCATAATTGTACTGGTCTAGCTTCCCAAGCCAGCGTGCCAATCGTACATCCAGATTCTTTAGCGTTTTCAGCCACTTGAGTGCTGCATGGTCCATCCTGATGATGAAGTAGGACCTGTACAAGTAGGGATGGAAGAAATCAAGGCTCTTCATCACTGCCAAGAGCTTCTTACAAGTCACACAATAGTTCTACTCAGGTGTGCTGAGTTTCTTGCTGTAATACGCCACCACCCACCCCTTGTCATCATTCTTCTGCGACAGGACTCCACCAATACCATTGTCACTAGCGTCACAGTCCAAGATAAATGGCTGATTCTGGTCTGGGTACGGCAATACTGGAGAGCTTGCCAACGCCTTCTTGAGTTCGTTGAAGGCTTTCTGAGTCTCTGCTGTCCATGCAAACTTCTGCCTCTTCCCCAACAGTTTGTGAAGAGGTGCAACTATCGTTGCAAAGTCTTTAACAAAACGCCGATATAGGTGCACAAGCTCATGAAACTCAGTAACTCTCTCACACAAGTTGGGACTGGCCAGTTTTCCACAGCTGCCACCTTCTCTGGGCCGGTACAGACGCCGCTCTCGCCTACAATGTGTCCCAGGTACTTTACTTCCTTCTGAAACAAGTAGCATTTCTTGAGGTTCAGCTTGAGGTGCGTCACGTGGATCCTGTTCAACACCTCCGACAGCCTCTCCAGTTCCTGGTCGAAAGTCTGTCCAAACACAATTACATCATCCATATAGATGAGAGCCGTCTGCCAGTGCGGGCCTTCAAGTACACGGTCCATGAGGTGCTGAAAAGTAGCTGGGGCATTGCATAGGCCAAATGGCATCACATTGTACTTGTAATTGTTCTATGAGTTTTTTATTTTGTGCCTGTAATTGTTCTTTTTGTTCTTCACGTTGTGCCTCTAGTTGTTCACTCTGTGCCTTTAGTTGTACACTTTGTTCCTGCAATAATATTTTCTTCTCTCAATGTACATACACCAAAAGGCATATTTGCTTTAACTGATAAATTCTTTACTACGTAGAATATAGTAGTGATTGTCTTGGTAGTCTCTGCATTTTTGATGCCTACATCATACCATTTACAAGTATTTCTTTACAAACTATAGTGTATAAATCTAAGTTTAGTTCCTCCATAAATGTTGTCTTTCTTCTGTTTCTAAAAATTCGCTCTAATTCAGCTTGTACTAAGTACAAGCATAAAAGAACCTAAAATTAACACAATAAACTAGTGAGCATGGTAAATATATTAGACATTCACCTAGTTTTTAGCTTCCATATCAAATACTATATGTTTTGTTTCCAAGAATCTTAGTGCCAAAGTTGGGGTGCATTTTATATGCTTGTGCGTCTCATACGTTATCAGATATGGTGCATATATAAAAGAGGGGAATCTGAAAATTTCTAGAACAGACCAATAGTGCGGGAAACAGAAATAGTTCTCCATTGCACCAGTAGGCACCATTTGGATGCAGGAGTAGACTGTAGCACCAGCCGAACAAGGTGGTATTCTCAAGATGGAGCTCCCTTTTCATCAGCCCTCGGGACTACATTCATTTTTTATTATTATTATTATTATTATTATTTTAGGCGAAGATGCGCTGAACAGGTTGGTGATTGGCTGTTTGCTTCCCTCCCCCTACCAATACGACAGGCACCTAGCACCCATCTAGCAACAAACACTTGTGTGATGTGACAATCAGGATTTTAGGTTAATCTTAAAGACTCTGTATTATTACTGGATGCTTTATTGGGAACTTAGATGTTACAACCACGGAGTGTAGTTGATCTCTAATTCCATACAATCTTTCAGGGCACAGGTAGAGTTTCCTTTGTGTGTGTTTCCCAATGTCGCTACTACACTGTTTACACATAGAACTATCTCTCCAGCAGTATTTGCATGAAGTCTGCTGGCCTCTGTGTGACTCAAGAAGACCACCTTTGTCTGACCCAGATGCATCAGCAACAAACATCCATTCATTTACACTCTCATCCCTTTTCTGTCCATCTCTCAAATGCAAGAGTTAACTGTATGCCCAGTCCTTTGTATATGCAACAGGTCGACTCTGGAACTGTCTTCCTCTGTTTGTATTTCTTATTGCCTATGACATCCAAGCTTTCAAATGTGTGTCCAGGCATCTCGAAGTGAATGGATCCTGAATTTGGCTCTTTGCTATCTTGTTTTGTTTTTTTCTTGGAGGGAAGAATCTTTCAGGTGTTTGACCTTTGATTCTTTCTTCCTTGCATAAAAAAGTTTTACTAATCATTCTACCACAAGGCATCGCACTGAGAGGGTCGAATCTTTATGTCTGGTATTTTTTCTTTGTCCATCCATGTGGCCTTTTCATAGAGTGTGCATTAAGTTTTGTTTTTTGCCCGGAAAAAGCACGATTGGGGAAGTGACAATATTTGAGCAAGCTTTCAAGAAACAGGCTATGAAAAGAACACAAGTCTATGAATGGTACGTGCGTTTTAAGAAAGGCAACATGTCAGTCCAAGACTCTCCATGTCCTGGCCATCCTTTGACCTCTCGAACAGATGAAAACATCAAGAAAATTCGACAGGCAGTCTTGGAAGATCATTGTTATAATTTTGACAAACTAGTGAAGACCACAAGTAAATCGTGTGAATGTGTGTCAGGACTTCAAAGAACAGCTGAGAAATGACCCAGAATTTCATTCCAATGTCATTACGGGTATGACTCCAAGCAACAGTCCAGTCAGTGGAAGACACCAACACCTCCAAAACTGAAAAAAAGCACAGCAGGCCAAGTCCAACATCAAGATAACGTTGAGTGTGTTATGTGACACTGAGGGAGATGTTAGTACAAAATTTGTTCCCCCTGGACAGACTGTGAACCAGCACTTTTACATTATAATGCTGAGGCATATATGGGAAAGCATCAGGCACAAGGTTCCAGAGAGGTGGTGCACCCAGAAATGGTTTTTGCATCACGACAATGCCCCAACACACGCCACATTGTCAGTTCAGCATTTTTTTTTGGCCAAAAACAATGTCGAGCTTGCTCGGCATCCCCTGTACTTGGCAGATCTTGTTCCCTGTGGTTTTTTCTTGTTTCCCAAGATTAAATTAGAACTGAAAAGTGAAATATTTGTCAAATTACGAGAAATTCAAGAGAATATGCAAGAGTCTTTGGACACGGTAGCAGAAGACGACTACAGGAGGTGTTTCCAGGAATGGCTAAACACTGGGACATGTGTACAACGTTTCAAGGGGAGTACTTAAAAGAGAACTAAAATGGATTTGGTGTAAGTTTTGTAATTGAATTTTTTGATAACAATGCCAGGAAATTTTGGGTTCCCTTCTCATTTTACACACACACACACACACACACACACACACACACACACACACACACACATTGTGTGGCTGTCATTGTCTTGAAGCCCTTAAGGTTGCTATTCAGCAGGAGATAGCCGCTGTTCCACCCGAAATGACCCGTCGAGCCATGGCAGCCTTTAGAAATCACCTCCAAGCATGTATAGACAATGACAGCCACCATTTGGAGGATGTCATCTTTAAAAACATGATGAATGAAAACTATTGAATGAAGCTTCGTGTGTGCAAATAATATTTTGATTATCTTTAACCATTTTTTTTTTTCATTTATCTTTGAAATGTGGGAGGTTTTTCTGAGTCACCCAGTGTATATATATATATATATATATATATATATATATATATATATATATATATATATATATATATATATATAGTAATCCCTCCACTATCTGATGTAATAGAGCCAAAGGCATGTCCGGAAAGTGACAGTGGGCACCAGCCTCCTGGACTTGTACTTATGGACCCTAACTCAGAAAAATACCTATACAACTCCCTCTGGACAAGCATAGCACCTATTTAAGACCCAAATCACACCAATAAGGGATATAAAAGACTGAAATAAATGCAAAAGAACCATAAAATGAGGTTTTTGATGCAGGTTTATATAATATTAAACGTTCTGGGTACTTACAAGTCCCTGGCTCCTGGACTGGTAGTTATGGACCCTAACCTAGCCTAACTCAGAAAAAAACCTCCCTACTGCACATGCATAGCACCTAAGACACTACATATTCACACCAATAAGGGACATAAAAGAGTGAAATGAGGTGTGTGAGGTAAGTACAGTATGGAAAATACAGTTCAGTACAGTATGAAACATTCTGCCTACTTTTTTTTTTTTTTTTTATGTGTTCGACTCTGGGCATAGGCTTCACAGCCTGCTATCAAGGCCCAACAGTCCTCCTACATACCATACACCTCTACATGTCACCACTTCGGCGCTAACACCCGCCGTCCATATTGAATACATGCTAAGGCTGTCTCATACAGGACTGGTGTATTGGTATTAGCGGGGGTATTTTTACGACATGTCGGCGGGTCTTCTGGTAGATCAGTAAAGCCTGATTTAATGAAATTCAAATCCTTAAACTGTTCCCTGCCCCAGCGGGGATTTGAACCTGGGTCCGTTAGAACGGCAGGCCACCTCTCTACCGATTGGGCCACGCCTCCCCCAGCAAGTCCATGGCCATCTCGATGAATAACCGCCTCCTCACAGACTCTGACAGTAAGAAGGATTTCCTAAAGCACTTGTAGTACACTGTTCATGAAGTCTTGCACTTAACTTAGTCATTCGCACTCAGAAGGCCATTCTCTTCACACTGCGCACTCTTGTCTTACTTATGCTCCATTGTAACTTAATAAGTGTTGCACTCTGCACTTTAAGTCTTTCCACTCATAAAACCATTTTCTAAACAAAACACACTCAAGTTAATTTATGTTAAATTTAGTCCAAAAATTGTTTGTCTTTTCACTCAAAATTCTTATTTCTTAACAATACTGTATGCACTGTTTTTCTTTCACTGCACAACAGTAAATTCCCGTGTGGTCTAGTGGAGATGTTCTTGCCGTTTAATCACTGTAAGAGTCTGAGAGTATCACTGGGAGGTGACCTAGAGGTGCATTGCTGGGTCGTGGTGATGGAGTACCCACTGCAGATGACTCAGAAGATAGACGCAAACTCACGTCAAGCGGTGACTCCACCATGGCAGATGTGCTGGGCTGTGGCTCGGAGCATGAGGGCCTGTCTTGGGGAGGCAACGGAGTGGAGCCAGGGCTGGGCACAGCGGGGGTCACGGGCCTGAAAAAGCTGTCAATCGTTGATTGACGCAAGGAACGACGATTCTGATGATTTATGATGTGCTGCCTGAAAGCACGCACTTCCTCCACAAGTCCCAAGGGCCCCATCTCCCTGTCGCAGTCCGAGTGTTCCAGATAGTCCAGAACGAACTCTAGGTGTTCCCGGAGTGCACTCAGCTTGGGGATGGCTGGAGTAGTGTCATGCTGAGAGGAGTCCACATCATCGTCGCCGTCCTTGTCGGAATCTTCAAGCTGGGTACTGACACCTGCAACTTAAGATGCGATCTCGATATCAGACAGGGTCTGATACCCAGGATCGCCCTCGTCGTCATCCAACCACTGACGCACTTCGTCCACATCAACATCGTCCCCATGCACACGTAGACGTGCATGGAAGTCATCCACGTCGAAACCTAGGAAATCGTGCTCCACATCCGTTCCGAGAAGCAGACGAGACCAATCATTTTCTAGAGTCTTGACAGTGATTTCCTTCCATGCACTGGCCCAGTTATAAATGGCAGACTTGATGTTGTAGCGGCGAAGGTTTTCCAAAGTCTGCTGGCCTCACGTGCCCTGTCCCTCCCTGCGCTCGTCCTCGTCCTCAAGAACAACCATCACCTCGTCCAGGAACTTCCGTCGGTATAGCCGCTTCGTTGCCACGATCACTCCTTGGTCCATTGGTGTGATGAGATCAATAGTATTAGGTGGCAGAAACATGCACCTATTGTGGACATTCTCAGCCACCAAGTCCTTGTCACACAGGTGGGCAGGTGCATTGTCGAGGAGAAGGAGGGCCTTTACCTGGTTGCGTGGGATTCCCAGTTTCTCCATCTGGCAATGTATGACCTCCTTGACGAAATGGCGGTGGAACCAGTCTTCAAGGAATGGTACCAGACGACAGGAAGGACATCCATCACCCCACGAAGACACCGAGGCTACTTTGCACGGCCAACAATAACAGGCTTAAGCCGGTGCATGCCATTAGCATTAGCACAGTACAAAGCAGATATCCTTTGCTTGGAGAGCTTATGGCCAGGTACATGCTTCTCCGTCTCCTCAGCTAGAGTGTTTGTAGGCAAAGAGCGATAGAATAAACCAATTTCGTCAGCGTTGTAGACTTGACCGAGAGTGAGGCCCTCCCTGTCGATCAAGCCATTCACCTTGTGCTGAAACTCCTCTACTCCATCCTCATTAGTGTCCAAAGCTTCACCATGAGACTTACGGTTGGTAAGGCCATGTCGTAACTTGAACGCGAAGAGCCAACCCTCGGATGCCTTGAAGTCTAGGGAGTCGTGAAGCCTTGCGAACTTCTCAGCGGCAGCCTTCAGCTCCGTACCATGTACCATCACACCATGAGCACGTTGCTGTCGATACCAAATCAACGTGGAGCGGTCGACTTCTGCAAACTTGGGAGTAAACATCATCTTCCTCTCCACATTGCATTTGCTTTTCAATGAGAAGTCAGCCGTGTACTGCATGCGTTTGTCTTGGGATCTCTTAATATAAAACAAAGTAGATCGGGCCAGGTTGAACTCACGAAGGATGCGTGACAAAGACCATCCCGCATCTACTTTCTCCAATATCTCCCTCTTCTTCTCCAGAGTCAAAACCACTCTCTTCCTCTTCTCAGGCAGCAGGGCCATCATCACACACACGAAGGAGAGGCACGAGAGCAGCAGGAGTGCCTGCAGCAGGTAAGGCACCACCACAAAAGCAAGCATGTGGGCAGCCACGACGATGAGCGTTCACTCACGATGAGAGACGGGCGGAAAGTGGGGAGGATGCAGGGGCACTCTAGTGGACGTCGGAGGAATGATGCACCACAACAAAGCTGTCCTGCACTGCACGCGCCAAGTTCAAATTACGGGCGGGAAAAAGTCGGATTTTTTTTCGAATTTTTTGCGGTTTTCGGACCATTTTGGGAATATTGGATCCCGGGACGATTATGTCCGGTAAGTGGGGATTACCTCTTCCGAGGTAAACACTTGGCAACACCGTGACTGCTCTGATGAGACAATACATTGCAGAAAAGCCTCAGTATCTCACAACTAGCCAGGCTGAAGGGTAGCGCTGCTGTCAGTCGTCCCTTTAAATCCACCATGTTCCCTCTCCCACCGAAGGCAGAAGCCATTATTGAAATATTGTGACTGTACAGTGTTTTTGACTATAATGTGAAGTGATTGTGTCTATGGAACATAGATATATTGTTTGTATAGCATTGGGGTCCGTTATCAGCCGTTAGGCCTAGAGGCAGGAGTCTGCTTTGTCATAATGGGGTTTCCACTCTGCTTCACCCTGCCCGTAAATGATGTGAACATTTTACCTTTATAGTGAAGCCAATATTTATATTTTGTGAAACATATAGTGCCTGGATTAGTGAAATAACTGACCTACTATAGCAGGCATTATGTACGCCATGGATATATGCCATACTCACTAAGGAAACAAACGGTCACATATGCCGTAGGGTCAGGAAGGGAATAATAGAGAAGGTTGGGATGGAATCATGTGATAGTGTTTAATATTGCATATGGTTTAGTGTGAAATATACGTATAAAACAGTGCAGCGAGTGTTCGTCCAGAAATATTGTGTGCACTGGCTGACTTAGCTCAAACCTAGAGCACAATCACAGACTTCAGTGAAAAGGTATTGTACCAATCTCAGACAGTGCTATATTGCGTATGGTTTAGTGTGAAACATATGCATAAAATAGTGCAGTGAGTTTTCATTGAAAAATATTGCATGCATTGACTGACTTAGCAAAAAACCTAGTGCAAGTATCAGAGACAACAAATATGCCATAAAATCACAGACTTCAGTGAAAAGGTATTGTACCAATCTCAGACAGTGCTATGTTGCGTATGGTCTAGTGTGAAACATACATATAAAATGGTGTAGCGAGTGTTCACTGAGAAATATTGCGTGCATTGACTGACATAGTGAAAACCTAGGAAAAGGATAAGAAAAAAGAAATATGCCACACATATATACGTATGTCGTGCAGCGAATGTTCGTGGAGAAATCTATTGTGTGCATTGCATGTGTTAAGCAAATGTAGTGCAAGGAGAAGAAAGCAAAATATGCCGCACACACACACACACACACACACACACACACACACACACACACACACACACACACACACACACACACTCACACACACACACACACACACACACACGCTAACTCACACACTACATAACTCCTCATCTTTAAACCCTTCCAGGTCCTGCCAACATTTCAACACCTCTGGAGGAAGTGAGTTATCTGTATTTTGTTGATTTGTATATTGACCTATTTCTATATTTCCATATTTTTTACGTAAATAAGTATTGTTTTTTTACATATACACATATGCAATGGAAGAAAATTCAGCTTCAGTATCATTACCTAGCAGAAAGACTAGTGGTCATGTTGAGTTTCTGAGAGCTCTGTCAAAAAGCTTATGATTTTTTATGTGTACTTTGACTGAAAAAAGGAAATAATAAAACCTAATAAGCGGTAATATGTAGGTCTGGGTGAGGCAGGGAAAGAGAGTGTTTTTATCTCGGTTGCGGGCGAGGAGGAGTATTCTACGTTTGTCATCCATTTACTTGAAAACTATCGGACGTAACGATTTCTTGTAAGAACCATGATAAAGATAAGTGAATTCTACGTATGTACAGGACATAACAATGTAATATCTCTACTGAAAAGTCGTTGTTACGTAGGAGGGAATATAAAGGTTATTGTGTGCGCATGACGAAAGTGCAGCACAGCTGGGAGCACCCAGTAGTTTTTTGTGATTTTCTCAGAAACTATGAGGCTTATCAAATATCGGCGGGTACCATGAGAAAGCTCATTAAATTTTACAAGAGATTTTTAAATAAAAACATAACGTGTACGAGAAAACTTTTGCGGTAGAGTTCCCTGAACAAAAATAATTTTTTTTTAAAATGGCTTTTAGTTTCTGGCTATTTTCTCAAAAACTACATATTGTATCATAACCGGACTTTCCCTTTAGAAAGCTGATGAAATTCTCTATCAAAACTTCTAATAACATTTTTCTGTATGATGGAAAACATTCGAACTAGGATGTTGGGAATTGAAATTAAAATGCGCGCCTCCGTCGCTGCTGGACCCCCCACCCTGCCACCCCCCACCCCGCTGTGGAGCCACAGCCCTACCCCCACCCCAGGAGGACACCACAGCGGGCCAGGTCAGTGTGAGACTGACCCAGAGCGAGAAGGGTGCCGGGGCACCCCTACCTTGAGCCCCTCTTCCCCTCAACCTACCCAACGGTGACAACGCAGGAATAAGAGACGACCTCATGGACAGAACAGCCCTCACCAGGTTTGGGGTGGGACTGCTCCAGATTCAGTCCCAAACAACACCATGGTAACGGCCACTGTACGTACCGGGGAGGGAGCGGCCACCGTACGCCCCTCAGTTGCTTCCCTCTGTAGCACTGTGGTCACGGCCACCGTACGTACCAGGAAGGGAGCAGCCACCGTACACCCCTCAGCTACAGCCAGATCTGGAGACGGCCTTGGTGTGTTAGCTATTGAGTGCGCACCGACTGGCAAAGGTAGGAGGAGTGGAACTGCGACAACGGCCACCGTATGTGTCGGGGAGGGAAGGGCCACCATACCTCCCTCATCCACCTCCTCCTCCTCCTACGGGAGTAGCACCGTGGTCACGGCCACCCTACCTACCGGGCAGGGAGCGGCCACTGTACGCCCCTCAGCTACTTCCTGTTGGGGAGGCAGAGCCGCGACAATGACCACCATACGTGTCGGGGAAGGAACAGCCACTGTACATCCCTCATCTGCCTCTTCCTCCTTCGGGAGCAGCACCACGGTCACGGCCACCGTACGTACTGGAGAAGGAACGGCCACCGTACATCCTTCTGCTGCTACACTTAGAGACTGTGGAACCGTCACAACAGCCACTGTACGTGTGGGGGAAGGAGCGGCCGCCGTACGCCCTTCGTCTGCAGTCTCTAGGGTTCTCCCGGAAGAGAAGGTCCCTTGCGCGGCTGGCTCACTACCTCTCAGCTGCGTGGGACACCCTTCACTCTCTCCCTCCAGATGTGGCTCCCCGGAGGTGCTGCCATTCTAGGAGTGATGGTGAGGTCCTGTTCTGAACTGCAGCCAATCCCTGGATGACGCCGACCCTGACAGATGCCCGACAGGAGAGGTGCTGCAGTCTGTTCCTGACGGCGCCCCGCTCTGTAGGCGACCACAGCACCCGGTCCCCCAGGGCCAGCCAGCGGACCCCAAGGCGGGATCGCTCGGGCCCCACTCCCCGTCGGCCCTCCGCCCAGAGCACTAGGTGGCAGGCCTGCCTCTTGTAGTTGTTTGGCCCCAGTCCCGAGGGCCACCTATCAGGTAGAGGCCCCCAGACGGAAGGGCCTCCCTGCATCCCAGCTACGAAACAGTAGACAGTATTCGTGCCTGGACAGAGGGGATGTGCCATGAGTGACTTGAGTCAAAGGATATGAGAAAGGAATGTATGCTTCCATGCCCGAGAGAGCCAAATAGGAGAGTCAAATAGGAGATCATGGTTTTACTCTGGATGTCCCTTTGCACCTTGCCAAACTCATGTTCATCTGTCTCAAGATTTGCACCATTCGGATATACAGTACACATTTTGACTAGCTAATATAGCGTAGTGGTTAGATGCTCACAAAGTGCCAGTCACATAAATACTGTATATAGTACATTTCAGAGATGACAGTGACACCAGCTAAGCAGCCAAGAGTGGACCATTCCATCCCTATCTGCAGAGAGGAGACAGCCCACCCTTCAAGAGCACCCACATGCAAAGGTTCATGTTTCTACTGTGAACTGGATTATCCCCTGCAGAGCACTCCAACAGTGTCGGATTACACCACTGATCAAAAAGGTATATACCTGGGTTTGGAGAGTAATGAAACTGTCAGTGTAACATCTTCCAGTGCCACAGTATCCTATGTGAGTTCCAAACCATCAGTAAGTGACAGTGTTGAAATTAGAGATAAGGGTATCCACTGTAAGCCTGACACTGCTGCTTCTGATTCTAACAACATGAAAAACAAAGTAGAAGCCCTTCTGGTAAAAATTCAGATGCTAAAGTGTGAAGTAAATATTTCTAATAATAAACTGGATATTGCAAATGACATGCTAAAGAATTGTAAAAATGCCTTGGGAATAAGGTTTTAGTAAGTCACAGACTGAGCATTTAATTTCTGGTTGACCAGTCAGACTGTGGACAGAAGAGGACATCGTAGGTGCTCTTAGTATACGCAGCCTTGGTTTAAAATCCTACCGGTACATTAGAGAGCATCTTAATTTTCCATTACCATGTGTTTCAACTCTAACTCGATGGATTAGCAACATTAATGTATCCTAAACTCAGTTTTACGATTAATGTATCCGAGCAGTCTCGTACAGAGGGAGAAAGGGGATGCATCATCTCTTTTGATGAGATGAAAATTGACAACAAGTATTGCTACGACAAAGCTCTGATAGAATAAATAAGCCACATCAGTCAGTTCAGGTTATATTTGTCAGTGGAATTATGGGTAAATGGGAACCCTGTCTCTTCTGATTATGACGTAAAAATGACAAAGAACCTATTGTCAATTACTGAAAAGTTTGAGGCAGCTGAATACTCAGTTCATGCTACAGTTTCTGACCTGGCAGGTGCTGCGTACTATACAGTACTTATACCTTTTATTAGTTGTAAGACATTATACTGCATGAACTATAATGTCACTTAGTCTGATGTGATTATATGTTCTGTGATACTTATACCAAATAGCAGCTACAAGTACAGTACCAGTGTATTGTATGGATGTCCCAGTATTAAGTAAAGACCTGGATATTATTCTGTAAGTACAAGTACAGTACAAACCTCTGCTTACTTGCAGAGCCATATTTATTATATATGCAAATGTGATGGTATTTCTCATGATGTTTAGCCAAAACATATATTATTATACTTTGCTGCAATCACAATTATTTTTTCAGGATGTGTTATTATTAACTATGGATGTGAACATTTTTCTGTTATACTCAGCTTCAAATGCGTGATTTTTGTATTGGATGTGCAATTATTAAACAATGTCTGACTTGAATAATTTTATATATTTATGAAGAAAGCTCTTCTTGCATCACCTTGTGTAATATGATAGTTCCATGTAGAGTTACCCACTGGCATAAAAAGATCTTCATGTAATACTTTGTACTAAATAACATGATATTGAAATATGCATAACATGTGTTTCATTGAAGCTGCAAATGTGTGATATGACTTGAGATGTTTGGGGTGACTTAGGTTTGTGTAGGTAACCAGGGTAAATGCAGGGTAAGCTGGGGATGTGTGAGGTAACCTAGGGATGTGTGGGGTAGCCTCTAGATGTGTGGGGTAACCTGGGGATGTATGAGGAGACTTAGGGATGTGTGGGGTGATCTGGGAATGTGTTGGGTGATGGGGGTTTGCTGTCCTATCTGCACTCTCCTTTTGCTAATGGTTATTTGTATCTCTGAGTAGCCCTGTGTATGTGTGGGGTGATCTAGAGATGTGTGTCATGATCTGGGAATGTGTGGAGTGATGGGGGTTTGCTGCCCCATTTGCACTTTCCCTGTGATAATGGTAAGTTGTCTCCAGTAATGATGAAAAGCTCTAACCCTCTTACACACCTTAATACAATGTCACAATCTCTCTACTCTTTTTTATGCTTTCCCTGAAAAATAATATATGCATTTTCAGAATTTTATCTGCTCTTGCATCAAAAAAACAAAAAAAAAAACAAAGGCCCAGCAAACACTTCCTCAGAGCGAGTGAGTTATAGGTTACCAAAATTCCATAACACTCTATTATCCAAAAGAATTTTAAGAACAGTAGCTCTCTGGTTTCTTCATAGATGAAGCAATCATTAACTTACACTTGTAGCAATAAAACTATAGTATATGGTAGGGAATGTTGGACTTTGCTGGCCTTCCTCAGAGTGCAATTTACACTCGTTTTCAGTAAAAAATATGAATAATAGCCTTTTTGCAAGTGCCCAGTATGTTATGGAATGATTGATTTATTTCATTTATAGGTATACAATAAGTACAACTGCCCCACATTGATGCAATAGTGCAGAAATGGAATTTCTAATTTCTTCCCTCAGTAGTGTCGTCTGTGCTGCCCCGTGCGTGACATCATATACTCTCCTTTTCAGCTGTGTTCCCTTGAATTCAAGGATCCAGTGGGTTTACTTGTAGTCTATATACTTTGGTTCCTCCAGCCAGTAACATCCAGTGGGCCACCCTCGTCCTTCTTAGATATGACACATACTGTGCCTGGGGAGGCCGTGCCTTCTTGCCGGAGGTATTCTTTCATCATATTCACATGGCACAGTCTGCGTCTCTTACGCCGGTCCGGGGTCCTAACTACACAATTGAATTCCCCTACTCTCTTCTCTATAGTGTAGGGGCCTGAAAATCTAGCCTGCAGAGGTTGACCATAGGTCGGGATTAAAATACTTGATCTCCTGGGGAAAGCTCGTTGTTTGCTGCTATACGGGAATGATCATACCACCTCTTCAGTTTCCCCTGGGCCGACTCTAAGTGGGTCCTGGTTACCTTCAAACTACTGGCCAGCCTCTCGTTGAACTGTGTAACGTATTACAAAAAACTAACTTGGTCATCTACGTGGATCCACTGCTCCTTAAGAAGCTTGAGAGGTCCTCACACTTCATGTCCGAGAATCAACTGGAAGGGAGAATAGCCTAGGGATTCTCTTGCGGTCTCCCCGGTGGCGAACAACAGCAGAGGCATTCCCTTGTCACAACCCTTCTCCTGACTGATACAAAACTTCTTTATCATGGATTTCAAAGTTTAATGGTATCTCCCCAAGGCTCCCTGACTGTGGATGGTATGCATGCAAAGGACGTGACCTGGGAGATTCCTAGCTCCTTTAGGGTCTGGCAGAACAGCTGGGATACAAAATTACTCCCATAGTCCGACTGGACTTCCTTCGGAAGACCAAATTGGGTAAAGAAATTCATAATCTTAACTACTGCCTTGGCTGAACTGTTGTTCAAGGGGATCGCTTCTGGGTATTTAGTGGCCATATCCATCATAGTGAGATTATATTGGTGTCCCGAGGAGGTCTTAGGCAGACGCCTGACAATATCAACAAGGACTCTAGTGAATGGGGCCTCAAACAAGGCCAGATGAATCAAGGTGGCTGCAGGAATGGAACTATCACTTTTACCAACCAGCTGACAGGTGTGACAGTACCGGCAATATTGGGAGACATCTCGGTGGATTCCCGGCCAGTTAAAATGTTGCCACGTGAGGAACAGCATCTTCCTCACTCCCAAGTGCCAAGCTAAGGAAGAGTCATAAGCAAGAGGCAAAATTTCCAGCCTATACTTGAGGACAACTACATGGTGGACAATCTCCCTTTCATGATCGTGTGGTACTACATCAGGGGGTCTCCAGTGATGCATTAATATGCCATTCACTGAGATGTAATAACACTCAGACAACTCGACATTGCATTCTCCCTCATTCAAGACTAACTCAGTTAGAGCAGAAACCTCCAGATCTGACCTCTGTAAACCAATAAATCCTCCATCAACATCAACAGGGGTGTTATCTGCCTCAGAGTCAGGCAGCTTAGTAAAGAAAGTATCTCCAAAGGAAATGTCATCCTGGATTACTGTATCGGGTATTACACTAAGGTGACTACCACCGTCACTCTTAGGGGACGTCTGCACGTGTACTCAAACATGTGTTGACAACACGGCTGGTAAACATGTTTGGATACATGTATGCAGCACTATTTGGACAGATGTATGCAAACATGTTACAGTGCAGCTTCAAACCTGCTGGCAGCAGAGGCGATGGGATCAGTGTGTCCATATGAGGCAGCTGAGACTTCATCATGATGTTGCCAACTTGGTCTGGATGCTGCTGTTCCCAACATGTTTGCAACTTGTTCGTTATTGTGTTGCTTACATGTTGCCAGCACCTGTTCTAGCATATGTGTGGAAGTGCTCTAAAATTCAGCCTCATGGCTGGACTTTGCTGCCGTGGACCTCGTCACAGCAGAGGAAGGGAAAAGTTTTGAACACTGTAGCTCCTGACTTTGGAATTTCTGCGACACGGCACTCACTCGTCCTCCGCCAAGTCGTAACCTAAAAGAAAAGTAACCCTTTCCACAGGTAGCTGGTCTATAACACCCACACGCACTGTTCCTGTAACTAAGTGTGACTGGAGCTTCACTTCAACTAGGGGAACAGAAATATAACTAGCAATACCCTGCAAAGGCACATAATCAAGGGGTTCACCTACGTCTATTGAACCCCATAATATAGAGGACAGTGAGGCACCAATATCTTGAAGAATAGTGACTTCCTTGCAATGCCCATCAGCTGAAACAAATCCTTTATATTTAAAGTGATCAAACACAGCCTCTGGGAAGGAGTCACATTGTTCAGTGATTGGAGAGGGGGGGGGGTGCACCCTGAAGGGATCTCATCATCATGGTTTACCGCAGGCCACACCATCTCAGGCTTGCTATCATCAAACAGGGGATCCACAAGAGCCTTAACATCAACTACAACCTGTTCCTCAGAGGCCTTACTAAAAAAGCGACTGCTGGGTGAGTAAATTGCGACTGTTAACACCAGCGGATGCATGCTCCCCATCAGTGTCCTGAAAACCCTGAGAATTCACAAATGTGATGGTCTCCAGCTTGAACCCAAGTCCAATCTTTTTCCTGCAAAACTCATCAGTATGACCCTTCCTATTGCAATAGTTACAAAATCAGGTCTCTTTCCCCAACCTTTAATCTACATTGTCTACCAGAAATTTAGAGGCTATGCTAGACTCTGGGGAGGAAGGCTTCTCCGGGTGGCTAAGAATCACTTTATCATTACAAGAAGAAGGGTTCACAAATTGCTCTGCTTTCCATCCTCTTACAATCAAAGGGAGCTCACAGTCAAAACGATGGACCACTGTATAATTGTCAGCCAACATAGTGGCTTCAGCAAGGGTGTACACCACTTTATCAAATGAATGGCTATACTCCAAGAAACACCAGTAATGAAGCTTTCCAAGACGATAAGTTCCTTTAACTCCGGGATGCCATTGACTTTCTTTGAGTGCAGCCACTGATCTAACAAGACTGTAAGTGTCCTAGCATACTCCACATGCATCTGGTCCCTATGCTTGCTTCTCTTAATCTGGTAAGCCTTGGTACAAGCTCGAATGCGTTAAATATTGAATCGTTATGTCATAATCGGCACACTGATTGGTGGTCAGTGCAATATAGGCCTCCTAAGCCTTCCCTATTAACACACTTTGTAATAATATTGACCATGAACTTTCTAGCCAAGAGAGACGATCTGCCACTTTTTCAGACATGTGAAAATATTTAGTGACATCCTGCTCTTTAAAAGGGGCAACAAGCATGATATATTTTGCCACATCAAATGCCTCGCCATTCAGAACAAAAGAACGAGGGGAACTACTGAGCTGCTTAAGGTGAAGCTCATGATCCATTTCCATCTGCTTCATTCAGGCCTGCAATTCCAACTCTCTTAATATAATTTTGGCTAATTCAAGTCTTGTTTTATCACCAGCACTGGGAAATGATGGCGCTCCCAAAGAACTCCTGTGAGCAAAGGTGTAGTAATTTCGTAGCTTCTTGTAGTGGGTTTTGTAGATCAGTTATGCATATATTGTACTCGTGGACGAGCTGTTGTTATATGTGAGTAGGTTAGTAAGTAGATAATCTTAGTTCTCTTTGTCATGCAATGACAGAAGAGGTAAAGATGAGTATGGGACTATTTATAATTTTATTGTCTTGCAAAGATTAACTAAACTCTCTCACACACGAGTGAAATATAGAGCAGAGTCCCGCTGTTACCTCCCAGACTGTCTCACTAGACCCCTCTTCTCTCTTCCTCTCTCTACCACCTCTCGCTTCTGTAGCTAGCCTCCTCCTGCCTCTCTAATTCCTGCTTTCTTGTCTAGAAGGGCTTGTGTCACGTGTACTGGTAGTATGTGCGGGTTCTAGAAGCTTGTGTGTGTCTGCGTGTATGTAGCACTTCCGGTGCACCTCTGGCATTCCATTACTTAAATCTTGCAGACACATTTCCATTTCCCACACCTAGCTTGACTGGTGTTCCTATCTATTATGATTTGTATTATTATAATATGGAGTCCTGACAAAAGTCCCTTGATCTAAGGGCTCAGGGTCAACATTTAAGGTACTGTCATCAGGACTATATAGTCATGGTAATTCAGAGCTTTCTAAGGCAAGGTCAAAATCTAGCAACTCCCGATCAATGTCATCTCGTTCTCCAAACATAGCCTGTAAGACTGCAATGAGTAGAATAAGCTTACTGACATTCCCATGAAATCTCAGCTGCAGAGACCGAGCCACAGGTTTGGGCTCCGCTTCAGTGAGGCTTTCCACTGTAGTTGGACTAGGCTTAGGTTCCACAAAATGCTCTAGCATCACAGTAACTAGTTACAACCATAATAGCTTTTTTTTTTTTTTTTTTTTTTTTTTTTTTAGGTTAGTATCGAAACCTGTGTATCCTGACAGATCACCGACTGCCGTGAACAGGGATTCCTTTTACAGCTAGTTAGGTGGGTGAAACACACAGTAGTCAAACTCATACTTTACTATACATCTGACTGATACTACTACAGGTTCTGAATATTTCCATAGGACAGGTGCACATGCCCAAGATACTATCCTAAATGCAAGAGAGGGGACAAGATACATAAAGGGGGCAGGTAGGTACCTATAGTCGTTCTATTTTATGAAGGCAGTTTGGGTGGGACGCTCTGGGACCTCACACTGTTAGCTCTGTTGTCACATCCCCGCCGACACACGTAATTATTTGTGTTCACCTCTCTCTCTCTCTCTCTCTCACTCTCCTATTTGAAGCTAGTAACTACTTATAAATGAATTTTAAACACTCTGTATAGATGTAATTCAATAAAAAAGCTGTAGTATAGTATACATCTCATAAGACTTGTCAGCGTTGCCTTTGAGACGTTGTCAGGTGGTGACACAAGGGACAGCCCTGCGTGAGTGGGTCATACTCGGTCAGTCTCCCGCCATGGAAGCTATTTAAAAAAAGAAAAAAAGAAAAAAAAGAAGCACCTATAGACTTTTACCTCAGGGGTGGTGTGGAAAAAAAGTAGGATAGAAAAAATTAAGAAAATACAATTAGTAGTAGTTAATATATAATATGAGAGAGAGAGAGAGAGAGCGCACGTGTGTGGCGACGATGTGGCAACAGAGCTAACAGAGTGAGGTCCCAGAGAGCCCGACCCAAACTGCCTTGATAAAATAGAACGACTGTACATACTAAGTGACCTTAAACTAACAAACGTCTTGGCTCACCTTACTTGATAACAGGTCCAGCCCGAGGAGGAGGGAGAGAGAGTTCTTCCTCCCTTTCCTGCTGGTTATAAAAGGTTTGGCTTCTCCTACAATATACACACCAGGGCACAGCCAGTGTCGGATCATCAAGGCAGCCAGTCTCTCCCTCACTGGCTCCTCAGTAATCTAGGTAAAACAGAACCAGTGGTTATAGGAAGGTATTGGGCACTTGCAGTCGATGGTGGTCTGCTGGGCGAGGTTCTTCACTTTTTGTGCAAATTATGTAAATACATTATATTATCTTGCTTAAGTTATTCTAATTAGGGACGACAGCTGACGTATATGGAAATGTTCCTGACTCGTCTGGTTCCCTTTCATATATTGATGTCCCCTATATTAGGTTGTGCCTCGACTGACAGTCACCAGATGATGAGTGCAGGTATGTCATGTAGAAAGGCATTACATATCTGCAGTCGATGGTGTCCTGTTAGTCGAGGTATTTTTACCATTAGTGTAGGTCTAGCTATTTGTCTCTGTAGGATTTAGTATAGGTTAGCGATTTGTCTGTTAGGTGATTAGTTTAAGGGTCTTTAGATTAGTTTTTCTTTATAATATAAGGTATTAAAAATATAAAACCAAGAAAAAATTAAAAAAAAATACAAAAAAAAAAAATTAAAATTATTATATATATATGTACGTGTGCATGAAAGTGTGTCTGTATGTATGCATGGAAGTGTGTGTTTGTGTGTGTGTATGTATGTATATATATATGTTTGTATATATATGTATATATATGTTTGTATATATATATATATATATATATATATATATATATATATATATATATATATATATATATATATATATATATATATATATATATATATATATATATATATATATATATATATATATACATATATATATATATATATATATATATATATATATATATATATATATATATATATATATATATATATATATATATACATGGCCTTAATAACCAGGGGCTTCGGCCCCAATGGTTGATAGGCCGGGAAAAAAAAAAAAAAAAAAAAAAAAAAAGGTAGAGTTGCTCTGAAGGGGTCTGAGTTTGACTGAACTCCTCCCTCCATGAATCAGTCACACACTACTCTCCGTTGACTCACATGTCCAGGTGGACTAAATCAAGGGGCGCCTCCAGGCCTGTTCTAAGTATGGGATTAGCACCCTCATTGGGAGATGTAGTTCCGATGGCAGCATGGAGATGTCACCACGCCTACCCCTCATTACCAACTTGAAGCTGTCATCAGAGGTAGGCAGTCCAGTGCAGGTCATCAAAAAAGGGTCACTCCATAATCCTCAGGTAGAAAGGGTCACCAGTTATAGCTAGTTCACATCTGAGAACCAGCTCACGTGGTCACCGTGACATTTAGCCTGGTACGGAGCTTGACCAATGCCACCGAGAGAGAAGGCCTGATAGATGTTCTGCTACGTCAGCACTACGTCACGACCTTAGGTCCTTCCAAGTTCCAATGCCGTATTGGCAACTCGACCACGAGTCTAATTGGCAACTCGTCAGTGTGATTTATTGGAGCGTGACGGTAGCACACCACACCTGTGTATCTTTATTCATTAGAATTATTCATGGTTTCTTTGACTCCCAGGCTTGTTAACTGCTATCTGCAATAATGCCAAGCAAGTGTTGTGTGCCATTCTGCAAAGGAAACTATGAAAATGGCCCCTCTGTGTGTATTTTCTCGTTTCCTAAAGACAAGGAACTTATGGACGAGTGGACAAGGGCAATAAAACGGGATAATTTTTCACCTAATCAGTACAGCAGGGTAAGTAAATGTATTATTTTTATAGTCCCATGATTACATTCTAAGATTATTAACCTTTAGATAATATGTTGATTGCCAGATATTAAAGAAAGGGTTAAAAACTTGGTGACCCGAAGTGAACATGTGGTGGGTTAGTGAAATGACCTTGGTAGCCTTAATGGCGGAGGTCGCGGGGTCACAGTAGCCTATAGCGCATTTTAGACGACTCAAAGAAATTAGATAATATATGCACCGATATACAAGTAGTTGAGGAATGTTTCCGGTGTTCTTTGTTATAACATGGACATTGATACATATCACAATCGTATTATTATCAGTTTACTGCATTAGTAAACAATGAACTAAAATAGCCTAATTTTCCATTTTCTGTAAAGTGCACTCTCCGTTTGATACAAATCTTCATTTTTCATTTATTTATCTGAGTAATGTAGTATTTGTTATAGCATGCAGGATGTTGCCTCTGCTATTTGTAATACCAGCATAATGCATTATAACGAACGTTAGCGACAGTGATTATGTGAACTAAAAAAAAAAAAAAACGATAGTTCCCCCATTTTATTTTCCCATTTTCTCTAATGCGCGTTCTCCTAAAAACGATATATATATTATTTTGGTTTGATGAACGTGTCAGATTTTTCTTGTTATAGCATAGTCGTATGACCAGACTGATGTAGTATTAAAGTTAGCAACAGAATTTTTTAGAACTATAAATTGTTCAATATTCCCTAATGTTGGGGATGTTATATAATTACACTCATTATTATTTTTTACTCAAACGTCTACATGCATGAAAAAATAAATATTTAAATTACAGCACTCACTTTTGTACAGGTGTGTGAACTACACTTTCGGCCAGAGGAGATAGAGAGGGAAACATCATACTTCGATGAGAAAACAGGGAGGAGACTTACAGCAAAATTAGGGCAAGCCAAGACTTAGGAAGTGGGCAGTTCCTTCAAAGTTGCCTAACTGTCCCTCCTATCTTTCAACAACTACTTCCTTGAGAGAATCTCCAGATACAAGGAGATGCAGAAAGGAAGAAGGTGCAATTCAGACTGCAATTGCAGAAAGTGTTGCAGATGATTTGCTGTATAAGCAACAAAGAAAGTTTGCAACGATGGATGAACTGCTAGCGAAGCTCGATTTTCTGGATACATTCTGGAGTGTAGTCAGTAATCGGGAATCAGTCTTGATATGCCATATTGCTCGCATGCCATATCATAAGATAACATTGTCTCTGGAAATTGATAAACATTGTGCAGTGAGGGTATTTGTAGGTGAAATTGAGATGCAGAATTTAGGTGACTATCGTATTCCCTCACATATCAGTGACACTAATTCTCTCGAAGAGCTGTTGGCAAACCTAAAAAAATGTAACAGTGAGGAACCTGCTTCTAGTCCTGGAAGAATGATTTTTATATTGCAGCTGGTCATTTCAATGTTATCACTTTTAAGAGATGAGACATCTAAGCACATAAATACCGTGAAAGTAATATGTGAACAGCCACACTTAATGACATTAAAAAAACTGGAATATTCACCAGAGTTCATGGTATTTTCATCCTTACTATATAACTGCTCCCCACAAGGTTACAGATTGTTGAGTAACACTGGTTACTTACTCTTGCCAAGCTACTCTACTGCTAGGAAACCCACCCTATCACAACATTTGAGCCCGGCAGCTGAACAGCAGAATAGTAACTTTTTGGTGTATATTAAGAATAAATTTAAATTTCTATCACAAAGTGACGTAACTGTAACACTAATGATTGATGAGATTCATATTAAGCAATATTTTGATTATAAAGGTGGCAATGTTGTTGGGTCAGCTTTCAACAGTACTGAGGCAGCTAGCAGTGCATTTGTGTTTATGATAAGTAGCTTGTGCTCAAAATTTAAGGATGTTGTTCACATATTGCC
This sequence comes from Coenobita brevimanus, assembly GCF_032717465.1. Lineage (NCBI taxonomy): Eukaryota > Metazoa > Arthropoda > Malacostraca > Decapoda > Coenobitidae > Coenobita > Coenobita brevimanus. Next base: position 24,501,460 of record NC_137019.1, on the reverse strand, counting down.
TGCTAAAACTATGCAAGCAGAAGACCTGTTCAGTTTCATAAAGCGGATCATCGTTGGCTTAGAGGAGATAGGCTTCAGAGTCATATGTGCAGTGACAGACAACAACTCCATCAATAGGAAGGCCATGTCATATTTTCACTCGCCACCACGATGTTCCACTGTTTATCGCCATCCAGCACAGACTTCCAGGCCATTGTTTTTTATGTTTGATTCAGTACATATATTCAAATGCATTAGAAATAATTGGATGAATCAGAAAAATCATGACATGTACATGCAATTTCCACACTTTTCCATTGATGAGATATGTGATAGAGTAACCAGAATTTGCAAAGCTCCTTTTACTACTCTAAAACAACTTCACTCTCTAGAAGTAGATTCCCTCCTCAAGCATGCCTATAAGCTTACGCTAAAGTCTTTATCACCCTCAAATCTTGAAAAACAAAATGTCAGCTTAGTGTTGCAGATTTTCAACGAATATATTGTACAAGCATTAATGACTCTAGGGAAAACACATAATTTACCATGCTTTGAAGATGTTGCTAATTACATACAGATAATCTATACTTGGTGGACGGTAATGAAAGTAAAATCTCCATATAAAGGTTGTCGTCTTAAAAACAAATATGCTGCTCCAATGACAAGTGATGACAATGATGAAAGATATTTGTTCCTGCACAATTTCCTAAGCTGGTTAAATCTTTGGGATGGCATGACAGAAGTGACTGGAAAACTGACGAATGAAACATTTACTGCTCTGAGACATACGACCACAGCCATATTACAAATAACCGATTATTGCATAGGTGAACTAAACATGAAATATATACTACCAGGAAAATTTCAAACTGATCATTTGGAGGCAAGATTTGGAAAATATCGGCAGCTTGCAGGAGGCAATTATAACATATCCATTAGACAAGTGTTTGAGTGTGAAAAAAAACTGAGGATGATATCTGTACTGAAATTACCTCTTTATAACCAAAGAGTTTACTTTAAAGTATTTCAAGAAGCAAACTGGGAGAAAATGGAAAATAATGATATGGTAAACATGCATAGGTTCGATGTTGATGTGACTCCAGAGGATATAGAAAACTCCATAGATCTCCTTCAAGTAATAACATACCTTGCAGGATTCTGTTGCTTTGCTGTGTACAAAAAAGTGAAATGTGAATTATGTAAAGACTTACTTACCACGATGACGAAATGGAAAGCTTACCAGACAACCATAATTTCATACAGGGCATAAGTAGAGGGGCTCTATTGTATCCAGATGATGCTGTTGTAAATATTATCATGTATAATTACATAATCATTAACAAACTTACACAACATCCAGAGTTCACAAAATCCGTAAATCAAAGAAATATAGGCACAGAGATAACACTTCATGTATTGATGGATGAAGATGCCTTCCTTCCTATGAACAACTGTAATGAAGGTCATAACATAGAAAAAATTCAAAGAATGCTACTGTGGGCTTCCACAAATGCGTTGCTAAATAATTTCTGTGCAAAATTAAATGATCTCATAAATCAAAATAAAAAGACAGGGAGAAAAAGGAAGCTACAGACACTGACGTAAGGTAAAGTTAGGTTAGGGTAGGTAACAAAAACCAGACAGCCTGTAAATATTATCCCAGGTGGCTCAATTACCATCATACTCCTGTTAACTTACAGTCAGAATTTCATCATTAGTCATAAACATTGATGTACTGCATTTTATCGCCTGGGACAGCACTGTAGTGTGGTGATGGAAGAGAGTGTGAGTGTAATGTTTTAAGTGCAATATAATGAGAAAGTGGACGTCGGTGGAGTGATGCGGTTGATAGTAATGTGAATGGTAACATGTAATGGTTTTGTTTCTGTGAGAAGTGAAGTGGGCAGTTTAATAATACATGTAAACCAATTGTTGATGGTGATGATATGTGTAAATAAAGGACTCATTTAACTGCTGAATTATGATTTTCCTACTTAAGCAAGAGATTTTATTTAATGATGTATGTCTAGTTTAAATTCATAGCCAAATGTCTACACAAGTTGTATGTGGCGAGCAAATACTTTTAGGAAGTACATAGACGATACAAGTAAAGGTTCAGCGGGCTGAGAGCGCGGTGTGGAGAGGAGAGTCGGACCCAAGTTAATGACGTCACGGACGAGCTATCAGGCCTTCTCTCTTGGTGGCCTCGGCTTGACTCGTTAAATCGATATTATTAGGTGTGCCCAGGAACAGAGTGAAACTAGTGCATCCGTCCACTCATGCTGCTCTCGTGTGTGTGCGTATGTGTGTGTGTGTGTGCTTGCGATCAGATGGAAGAGGAGGAAACGTGTGTGTGTGTGTGTGTGTGAGTGTGTGTGTGTGTGTGTGTGTGTGTGTGTTCTTATCTAATTGTTTTTACCTAATTGTATCTTTACGGCATGAGTCAAGCTCGTACTGTTCCGTGTATTAATCAGTTTTTATCATACATATCCTTAAATTTATGAAGAGTTTTGGCACACACTATTTCATTCAATAGTGCATTCCACTAATCAGCTGCCCTATTTGGAAAACTGAATTTCCTTACGTCTTCTTCTCTTTTCATTTTATGCAGTTTCTTGCAGTGTCCTCTTGTTTTTGCTTTCCCTTAGGATATATATTCATTCATGTCTATTTTCTCTTTCCCTGTGATGCATTTATATAGCATAAACATGTCTCCTCCTTTCTTTCTCTCCTGCTTGTTGGTAGACTCAATTTCTCTAGTCTTTTTTCGTAGCTTAGATCCCTTAAGCTTGGTGCCCTTTTTACTTTATCAATCCTATCTATGTGTTTTTTGAGATGAGGATTCCAGGCTATTGATGCATACTCCAGGGCTGGTTTGATGAATGATGTTATCTTTCTCAGTATGTCTTCATTTATATTTGTGAATGCTATTCGCATACTATTAAGCAGTTTCAAACACGTTACTTAACTTCCCACTGATGTGGTCAGTCAGAGATAGTCTGTTATCGCTAATCACTCTTTGGTCCTTCTCCCTTTCTAATATGTGTAGGGTAAGCTTCCTAACTTATAATCGCAGTCTGGTCTTTTTTTCACTTTTACCAAACTTAACTGTATGACACTTGTCCACATTAAATTCCACTTGCCATTTATTGCTCAGTTCATGAAGTTTGTTTCATTCTTCTTGTATCTCTCCGCAAGAAGCTATAATAGTTATTTTCCTTTGTATTTTTGCATCATCGGCAAACATATTTAAATAGCTTCCCTTTCCAATGTTACCGTCTATGACACACACAGACACACACACACACACACACACACATATATATATATATATATATATATATATATATATACAGTATATATAATTATACAGTCCATATATATATATATATATATATATATATATATATATATATATATATATATATATATATATGTATATATATGTGTGTGTGTGTGTGTGTGTGTGTGTGTGTATAGACTAAAAACATAATTGGTGCCAACACTGAGCCCTGTGGAACTCTGCTAGTCACTTGCTTCCATGATGAGCAGTTTCACCTTAGTACTGTTCTCATTTCCCTTTTTTTTTTTTTTTTGAGAAAATCTTGTATCCAACAGTACAGGTTGCCTTGAATTTCTCCTCGATAGTACAAATTCTATAAAAAGTCTGGTGCGGTGCTCTGTTTAATGCTTTCATGGAATCTAAATAGATACTGTCCACCAATCTTTCTCTTTTCCGTAATGTCTCTGTAACTCTATCATTAGAGCTTCATACATAAGTAACACACGATTTTCCCTTTCTAAAACTGAACTGCCTTTCTGTTATCATACAGCATTCTTCTAAATAGTTTACAATAACTTTTCTTATCAGCTTTTCTAGTATCTTACAACACTGGTCAGTGACACTGGTCAGTAGTTGAGTGGATTCTGTCTATTCCCTTTTCGAATAAGGGAACAATGTTTGTTTTTTTTCCAAATACCGGGTAGTTTACCATGAGCTAAGGATTCCTTGAATATTAAATATAATGGCCTGTTTAACTCTTCTGCACATTCATGTAGCACCCAACCTGATATTTCGTCACGACCATATGCTTTTCCTTTGTCTAATTTAAACTCTTCCTGTAGTTCTCTTTCTGATATTTGATATCTTGTAATATGTTTGGGCAAGCATGTTCCATATTATTTCTCTCAAAAATATTTTCTTCTGTAAAAAGTTATCGTAAATTTTTATTTAGTCTTTCACAAATACCTTTCTCTTGTGTATAGCTGACCCCCTCGTCCTTAATGGACTGTATTTTATCTTTAACTTCGGTTTTGCCTCGGATGTAGTTATTTCAGTTTTCCTTGGGGGGGCATAGGCTATTTAGGAGGCCCCCCTATAGGCTATGTAGGAGGCCCCCCTATAGGCTATTTAGGAGGCCCCCCTACTCCCACCTCCCCAGATGGGTGGGGTGGCAAGTGAACATTTTGAAGCCACATGCAAAGCTATATTTAGAGAATTAAAACAGTAAACAAATATATATTCTGTACATAACATTAACCCCCAAGTGCCAGCTGACATGTATAGTCATCATGAATTTGGGTGCGGAGCAACGCCGGTTGACATGCAAAAGCCGCAAGCATTTTCCCGCCACCCTTTGAATTTAACTCATCATCGGGACCACCTGGAGACGTGGGGATACTTTAATTTGAAAGAGGATGAGTTGATGAGTCTTATACATATTTAAATTTTTTCTCTAGCTGTTATGGTTTGGCAGATATTAGCGTTTGAAGTAAATTTTTTTTTTTTTTTTTTTTCCAGGATCATGATATCCCCTGCAAAGAAGAGCGTGCGACATCGGAGAATCCCCGGCGTGCAGGGGTTAAACCAATTACTTCCTGACACACACACTAATAGATATTCTAGCATTGGCAGTATTTCTCTGTGAAGTTGAATGTGAAATTTAAATTTCATGGTAAAGTACATTATATGCTAATGAACCTGGATAATAGACCAAATAGCAATTAAAATATTTGTATTGGTGAAAGCTTAAACTGACTTCATTCTTACAGCCTAATGAAAAGATAATGAATGTAAAACTGAGAATGAAAAGTTGTAAACTTGTAAATGAATTAAAAATGGAAAGGTTTTAGCTTACTAGCCCCCAAAATACCATGAACCATATAAAGTAATGTGAAAAATAAGCTCTGCGCTAAGAGGTGGGAGAAATAAAATAATGGTTTTTAAATTTGAAAGAGGACCAGGTAAGAATAGTATATTGATTTCAGAATTCATTAAAGGAAACTGAAAACTAAACTACGTATATTTGTTGCATTGAAAAATGGATAAACTACTCCAACAGTGGATATCTTCATCATCTCTACTTTGTAAAGTTATTTGTAGTGCCTTTTGTAGCCTACTGTATGTGCCGTGGTGAATAATGCTGTATATTCTACTTAAAGCAGCTTTATACTCTACCAGTTCCAAGAGATTATTATAGCTACATGGAAATATATCATACATTAATTTGACTGCGTAACTGTGTTCACACGTACTTTACCAGCCCTTACAGAATGAACGGTGTCTGCTGTCTGACCGGCTGGCCACTGGCGTGTGGCGCCTATCGTGTCCAGACCACATTACCAAGATATAAACAAAACTCGAACTTTTAACTCCGACTTTGAAACACAGAATAAATTAAAACCATGCTTTCGTGTATAATTCTGTTAATTTAATTTCTGTAAAGCATACATGTCACTTAAGTGCTTGTGACTTAGAGGTTGTCATATATATATATATATATATATATATATATATATATATATATATATATATATATATATATATATATATAATGCTTACTAGGTTCTGATGCCACCCTGCAGCCCCCCTACCGTCCCCTTTTTCCTCACGGTCCCACGATACCTCACAGTTCCCCTGGATCTTTCCACTGCCCGCTTTGGGAACCACTGATCTAAATGAACTCTTAAGACTCCTACCTACAGGTACGTACTTCTTAAAATGAAGAAAAGCTTTTAATGATAGCCAGAATCCAATAAAAAAGGCAGCTCGGTACTGAAGTTAACTGAACAGCGGGCTAAGAACATATTTGCACTGACATCCTTTAATATACCTAGTAAATTATTGTGATTATTACACACACACACACACACACACACACACACACACACACACACACACACGATATATTTCACTCAAAACGTATTGAGGCTAAATACATATTATTTTAATTTCGCGGTGTTAACCTTATATTTTTTTTCATTACTTGTAGTTGATTTGGAGGCCCTCTCAGAAAGCTTGGGGGAGGGGCGAGCGCCCCTCGCTGCGCCCCCACCCCCAAGTGACGCCCCTGGATGTAGCTGTAAAATAGCTGAAGTTGATCACTACTTTTTATTTATAATGTCTTCCTCAGACTATCTTTGAACTACTCTCTTTATCTTTGTATAATCATTTCTTGCATTTTATAGTTGTCATATGCCCTTTCACTGTTGTGCCTTCTGTATCTATTCCACAGCAAATGTCTTTTTTCTCTTGATTTTTTACATTTTGTAAACCATTTCTTTATTTTCATTCTTGTTTCTTTGAGCTGAGGGATGCAATTTTTGACTCCTATTTCATAAAATTAACAGAATTTTCTATATATAACATTTAAATCTTGTCCTCTAAGCCCATTTTCCCAATTTGTTTCTAAGAAGTACTTCTTTAGATCATGGTAGTTGCCCTTTTTGTAGTTTAGGCTCTTTTAGTAACTCTCATTACTTTTAACTATGCCAAATGCAATCCTGAAATTGCAATTTAATACTCCATGGTCGCTTTTGCCGAATGGAGGTGATACATTACATTGCCAATACCATTTTCATGCCTAGTAATTATAAGATCTAGTACTGATGGATCATCAAGTCCTCTTTCTCTGGAGTTTTCCTTTACATATTCTGTTAGGAAAAACTCATGCACAAGATCCAGGAGCTTTTGATCCCAACAGCTTTCTTCTTACATCTAGAGCATTCCATTTTATACTTGTATTGAAATCTCCAGTTAATATAATTCTGTTTAATTCCTCTTCCATTCTATGTAGTAATGCTCTTGAACTATAAATTGTAGTTTCGGCCAGGTCTTTATATTCGCCTCATTCCCAAGTGTTTGTTTTGGGTGGCATGTATAAATTTGCCACGGTTACGTTCTCTTCATATGTGTTAATCTCTGCTGCAGTCTGTTTTACTTGTGAGGGTATATCTAGTTCTGTTTCATTGACTTGTAGATTTTTTCCTAGTTAAGATTATAATTCCTCCTCCCTTTCTTCAATTTCTGTCTCTTCTCCATGTACTGTATTCCTCTAAGTTTAGGGTTTCAGTTAGGCAAGTATGTGGTACCTTTTCTTCGATATAGTCTTTCATCTCTAATAATTTTGACACCATTCCATCAGCGTTTGAGTACATCAACTTATTCATCTTGTTTACATACTTGCCATAGCTTGAGCCTACTATCTTTCATCTTTTTATTCCCTGTTGGGTATGTACCACTTTCGTACCTGTAATCCAATTACTTTGTAAAACAAAAATCTACTCTCCTTCTGATCTTTCCTCATTCTTTGTTTTTTGCCTCTTCCCCCTTCTCCTTTAGTATTCCCAATTCCTCTTTAGTTAGGCATTTTTTAAAATCCATACTGTTTAAATTCCCCTTTTTCCATGAGTTTGTTTGCATTTTTTTTAGTATTTCCTCCACAGTGTTCACACTCTGGAAGGTTACTTTCAGGGCCTTGACTTACTTCTCTCATACTTCCCTAGCCTTTTGTGTACCCTTATGTCTTTATCATAGATTTCCTCTTATACTTCCTTCAATATGTTCATTATATTTACCATTTCCTTTTTGTGTCTCGAAATTTTGTCTTATATTTATTCATCTATACAAGTGGTTACCATAAATTTGTTGATATTTGCTGAATCTTTGACCTGTTTTGGGTTCTGTTTAATGATTTCTTTCACTTCCTTTTTAATGCTTTTTTTTTTTCTTATGGACTTTTGATTCTAAGTCTTTCCTTACTCTCACCATTCCAGCACACGTAGTTTCTATTCATTTTCACAACTTTTCATTTCGTTCTCCTGGGTTTATCTTCTCTTCAGTATCACTGCTTTGGTCTGTTAGACTGGTTGCTTGCCTAATTGTCTCTGTATCATTTCTGATCTACTCCATAATAGTCTCATGGTTGACAACTGTACATACCATTTTACTAATCTTCCTTCCAGGTAACACTGCCTCTAGTGACAGCTCATCTATTGTTGTGTCTTTTTTGTTTGATTCCTTTACTAATTTTTCATTTTCTTCCTTCTGAGTGCGTAATTCTGTCTTAATTTCACCTATTTCACTTTGAAAAATTTTCTCCAGTTTATTCACTTTTTCTACTAATTTATGTGTTTCCATTTCAACCAGTTTTAGGTCGAAATCATCATCCTGTTTTTTACCTTTATCCCTTTTCTTAATTCCTTCCATATTTACTTTATTAAAAATTGTGCTCATTTTGTGGTAATTCTCACTTAGAAAGATAATATTTGCTTACAAGTTTGCATCTCCTTCCTGTCCGCTTGGTGACGGACAACACCCAGCTGAAGATGCGATTTATCATCAGATTCTTATGCTAATTGGATGTATGCTATTATTTGGACAATACTTTTGCCTATAGTTGCTCTACTGTATTAGAACATCACTTAATTTAATCTAGCACAGAGCTTGACTCATATAAAGATACTATTTAGGTGTGGTGAGTTCTGGCCAAGGGTGGCAAGCGCGGAGTGAGGTAACGGACGTACTTCCTCTCCGCCTACCTTTATGTGTGTGTGTGTGTGTGTGTGTGTGTTGGAGCCAGCTGGCTGAGTGGGTGGGGTGGATAAAGTTGGAGTAGTGGGTGGTGGGATTCAGTGCCTCGCCGGGGTGAGTGGGCAGGATAGATAACAAGGATGAGGAGGGTTGGTTGGGTGGAGTGTGTGGAGTGGCTTGGGATAGGTTGGTTGGGTGGAGTGCGTGGAGTTGCCTGGGGTGGGTTGTAAGGGTTGACGGGTTGGTGAGTGGTTGCCTGCGGTGGGCTGGGTGGATGAGTAGCAGCAATAAACAAAGTTTGAATGGTAGTAATGTAAAATGAGCAGCACGTAAATATTTCACCCCTGAATATCACATTTCAAAGAACAAACGAACCAATAACTGAAGGGAGTACTGGGTATATTTGTAATTTTTACGCTTTCCATATCTTGTTACATGTGTCATACAGTATTATTGTTTCGGTAAGCAAGTATACAATCCATGATAGGCAAATCTGTAAGTTTTGAAACACTGGATCGCACTGCACTGACAGTGTGAACCACTGGGTAAAGATGCATGATGACACGCCATATTTACCAAGTACAATGAAGACCCTACCAAAGCCTTGCTGAACCATGGGTCCTTGTTCCATTCGGCGGGAACTGTACCTTCTCGGAATGGGTTGCAAGACCTTCTGAGGCATCACTTAAACTTGTACCCCTTCAACCCTCCCCCCCCCCTCTCTCTCTTGTTACAAGGAGATTTCTTTGCCCTAATGAGACATGCCCAAACCTCATTCCATGATTCCTGTCTTGTAGATAACTTTGTAGCTGCTTGTAGTGAGGTTTTGTAGATCAGTTATGCATAAGTTATACTCTTGGATGAGAGGTAGTTATACGTGAGTAGGTTTGTAAGTAGATAATCTTAATTCCCTTTGTCATGCCGTGACAGGAGAGGTAAAGATTAGTATGGGACTATTCATAATTTTATTTGTCTTGAAAAGATTAGCTAAAGTCTCTCACACTCGAGTGAAGGACAGAGTCCCGCTGTTACCTCCCAGATTGTCTCGTTAGACCCCTTTTCTCTCTCCCTCACTCATAGAACCTCTTGGTTCTATGGCTGGCCCCTATCTGCCTCTCTATTCCCTTCCTTCTCGTACAGGAGAGCTAGTGTCACATGTACTGTACATGTGGGATTGTTCTAGAATCTCCTGTGTCTGTGTGTATGTAGAGTTCCGGTGACATAGTGCACGTGTGGCATTCCTTACAGAAATGCAGACGCATTTCCTTTCCCACTGATATTACAAACACATTTTCTTTGGTTAACTCTTGCTGACATATTTTCTATTCTCACACCTTGACTGGTGTTCCTATCTATTTCACTATCTATTATGAATTGTATTATGATAATGTAGATTCCTATATCTGTCTATCATGTTATGAGTTGTTTTATTATAATACGGAGTCCTGACATCGCTCGGTCATGCCAACTGGCAATCCTACAACAGCATGCGTCAGTGACTCTAATCTATTTATACATAATATTGATTATAATATCGTATAGTTATATTCATGATAATATTGTAGTGACCTAATAATATTCTAAAAACATAATACACTGTAAACATATTGTATACATAATGGAGCAAATCCCTACAGTTAAATTGATTATAGAATATTGCATAACATATTGTAAAATGTGTATGTATAACACATACGCATATATTTGTGTAATGGTAATACTGCTAGGTCTTTACATTACATATGGAGCTATCCCTTTAGGAATGTCTAATATTGCACCTAACTTGTGTGATGATTCTGGTAATACAGAATTGCAGTAACATTGTATGAATTGTTACATAATTGTATTGTTACATAATTGTATCTTTATTGTACATAAATGTATTGTAATTGTTACATATCGTTTGTAATTAAATAATTGTAGCAACTGTAACATAACAGCAGTAACACTGTAGTAATATTGAAGTAACATTGTAGTAACATTGTATGAATTGTTACATAATTGCATTGAAACATAATAATTATATTGTACATAATTGTACTGTAATTGTTACATATCGTTTGTAGTTACATAACTGAAGACACTGTAACATAATTGCAGCATTGCAATCGTTTTTCGTTACATAATTGTAGTAACTGCAGTAATATTGTAGTAACTGCTGTCCTGACATCACTAATGCTGTCATGCTGTTGTCGATGATGGTGATGATGTGCGTTGCCACTGGCTCGTGAAGAACAATAACTTTCTCTTTGTTTCACTAATAGAAGGAGTTTATGCTGTATTGTGGCATTTGTATTAACAGTTACACCTATTTTCTTTTGTTTGTTATGTGATCTAACTGTTTTTTTTTTTTTGTATGTACTGATTTCCTATAGGTCGTTTTTCTTCATTTGTCTACGCATTTTCGGTGTCGTGCTAGGTTGCATAAATGCTGGCCAGTTCCCTTGGGACTCTTTTTTTAAGGCTTACTTTATACTGCACACGTATTATTGAAAATGATATTATATAGCCCTATATTTTGTTACTTTATATAAAAAATATATATACTAAAATGCAGTGCAGTATTACAGAGGGCAACCCAACACCCCCAAAAGGAGCCTACAGGGGAGCAAATACAGAGCGACTGGACTCCGGGCGACAGGGACATAAGTCCACCTGCGCTGCGCACCCCTATGACCCAGAGCTCACCCGCCGGCACCATAGCAGGAAAGCAAGACTACCTTCCAGGCGAGCCAACAACCATGGGGTGGAGCTATTACTTTAGCTCCAGTCAGTACCCCTGAGACGGCCGGTAGACACTCAACCCTCCTACAGGAGACAGCCTGCAGCCGCTCTGGAGGTAACGAGGAGACAGCTGGTAGCGGCTCCCGCCTTCGTCAGGAGACAGCCAGAAGCTGCTCTGAAGGTGCCCTAAACGAGACGGTCAGTAGCCATTCAGCCCTCCAACAGGAGACACCCTGCAGCCACTCCAGAGGTAACGAGGAGATGGCCGGTAGCCGCTCCCGCCTCCGTCAGGAGACGGCCAATAGCCGCTCTGGGGGTGCCCTTCAAGAGACAGCCTTTAGCCGCTCAACCCTCCTACAGGAGATGGCCTGCAGCTGCTCCGGAGGTAACGAGGAGACGGCTGGTAGCCGCTCCGAAGGTGCCCTTGAGTAGGCCTGTAGCTGCTCCCTTCCCCAGGCCACGGCCAGTAGCCGGGCCTTAGCGATGGCCGGTAGCCAAGACCCTAGAAGGCCACGGCCAGTAGCCAGGCCCTACGGTAGAAGATGGCCGGTAGCCACTCCTCCGTCAGGTGCTGACTCCCGTCCACGAAACTGTGACCCGGAGGGAGACCCCAGCCTGGAGGAGTATTGGAGAGGCCCTGTAACTACCATCGGGCTCTTCTCACTGCAGCCAGGTCCTGAGAGGACCTGCCTGACGGACCCCAATGTAGGCCGACGCTACAGCCCACTCCTGACGGTGTCTCCAACTGCCGGAGACCGCAGCCCACGGGACCTCTAGACCGCCTCCAGGACCCCCGGGTGGGACATTCCTACACCCCGATACCAGAGATCTTTGTTCTCCATTAGGCGCCTGAGTGAGAGGTTCAGGCAGCTGTTCAGCCCCAGCTCTGAGGGCCAGACTCCCGCCCCAAACCTGAGAGTGTGGGATCCTTCACCACCAGCAGCCCCGGACGAGAGAGGACGCCCCTACACGTGATCCCCTGGCCCCTGAATATGGAGGCCCCTGGCGGAACTCAGCCCCATCAGTACTAAGGCTGAATCATCCCTGCTGCCCTTGTACCTGACTGCCATTACGCCCAGTTCCGAAAGTGAGTGACAGTGAAAGCACAGTGAAGTAAAGGCGGAACAGTGAGTTATCAGAATATGGAAAGTCAATGAGAAAAGCATCAGTAGTAATATAAAAGAGAGATGGAATAAGTAAGATAACAGTGAAACAGTGAACAACAGCATGGCAGAGAAATGAAGGTCTGTCTAAGTGAACACGCTGCCATATAGTGATACAGCCTCACCTTAACCCACTGTGTGCCGGCTATTTTTAACCCTATGGGTCACCCGAGTGCCGGCCATTTTTCGGCCTTTTCTGGGGGGGCTAAAATGATAGATTTTGATGTGGAAACAACGAATTCCGCCATTAAAATGCTCACCGAGGCTCGGAAATGAGTTTTATTGAGTCCTGCATACTCGTGTACAGGTATAGTGGCTCTCTCACGCTCACCACGTACGTGAGAGAAAGCAGTTTTCTATGTAAGGTATACTCAGGTATTTATGCTGGGAAGGTATAGCAATGTTCAGTACACTTTTCTGATTACTTATTACTTCAGCATCTATCACAATTTGTGTGTCTTTCTCACTGTGAATGCATTATCTTACACTTACTTGAAGACAGGTACAACCTGACTTCATTACGTACAGTCCTGGTACTTACAAGAAGGTATTTACAACTTGATTTCACTATATAGTTCTTACACTTACAAGCAAATATTTACAACTTACACTTACATGAAAATATTTACAAAATGCCTGCACTGGGTGAGGCACACAGGCAGAGTGAGGCAGAGCGAGCGTGAGAGGGGGAGCGAGTGAGTGAATGGCCTTGACAGCCTGAGGGATGGTAGAGGAACAGTTTCCTTACATGCCTGCCAATTTTTACTCGCGATTCTTGAAAAATGTGGTCACAGTGAAGCTTTTTATTTTAATCCGATTTAAAGTGGCCCTGGCACTGGCCACAGAATTATGTCAGACTGTTTTAAAATGGCACTGGCACGCGGCGAGGTAAGATCATACGGAGGCCCCAGTGTAAGAACAATAATGAACGACACGAAAGACAAATCAGTTAGACTGCCAGCAGTGAAAACAGTGCCATGAACTCCACCCGGTATACAGAACCTACACTTTCTCAAATAATAGTGTTTATCTTCACTGCCCTAAGACTCCTGATTGTAGTGCTATTCATCTTACCCAATCTCGTCCTAAGTAGTATCCTGTGCGATAATAACACCCATAATCTAGGCCTTAGGATTATAATTGTTCAGCATAACTGCACTTGTGACATCTGCCTGTTCCACTGTAGAATTTAGTGGTACGGTTGTTGCCTCGAGTTTTTGTGTCCTGCCTCTCTCTTATTTGTCTAAGCTCCCGTCTAGAAAGAGAACCCAGCTACACACTAGGCATTAGAGGGACGGAAAGCCAACCCTAAAGCATCTAGCATTACATATACACTACAGTATATACAACACTAACCATATACACTCACCTGTTGTTCATTTGTACCTTTCGTGGGCAATATATGTGTCAGCACTGTGTGGAAATCTTTGTCTTCACGATTGTTTGGAAGATGTTTTTCATTCTTGCTAACGTTATTTGTGTTAGCCATTTTTTTTCTTTTCCTGGTTTTCCTTGTGATTTAGTTTGGTTCCACTAGGTAGCTTAAATTAATAAATGCTTCTTAGAGTTCTTTTAATCGTTCACTGAGTAACTGTGATTGTATATTTTAATTATTGTTTTGTTGATGTAATAATGTATAGTTGTACGTATGAAACAATTATGAATGTATAAATGGTAACAATCGTTGGGAATGACTAATTTTTATCGTGATGGGAATGGTGTTAGTGATGGTGCAGGTGGTGAGTTGATTGACGTGTCGTGGGGTGTCCTCAGCTTCTCAGCAAAACGCAAGCACAGCAACGTCGACTTTCCACACTCTGGTAGCTGTGGTGAGTAAATAAGTAGCGATGAGTAATGTTGAGTAACGATGAGTAAGATGTGTTGTGAATGAAGGTTGTGGTATTTGCTGCCGTCGTCTTGACCTCTTCACTCCTGCATCAGCATGGTGATGGAGACGGAGGTGGGGGGGAGGGGTTGGAGAGAGGGGTGGGGGGTTGTTGCTGTGTTATTGCTCTTCGTTTGTTTGTTTTGTTTTTCTTTCTCGGTCCTTTCTTATTGTGATTTACTCGTTGTGGGATGAAGACTGCCGCTACTTGTAGGTGCGTGTAGAAGATTATAGAGATGTAGTTATACGTGAGTCGGTTTGTAAGTAAATAATCTTGGTTCCCTGTGTCATGCAGTGGCAGGAGAGGTAAAGATTAGTATGGGACTATTTATAATTTTCTTTGTCTTGAAAAGATTAACTAAAGTCTCCCCCACACGAGTGAAGTACAGAGTCGCGCTGTTTCCTCTCAGATTGTCTTGTTAGACCCCTTTTCTCTCTCCCTCTCGCATACAACCTCTCGGTTCTATGGCTGGCCCCTTTCTGCCTCTCTATTCCCTTTCTTTTCGTACAGGAGAGCTAGTGTCACGTGTACTGTACATGTGGGATTGTTCTAGAATCTTGTGTGTGTCTGTGTGTATGTAGCGTTTCCGGTGACATGGTGCACGTGTGGCATTCCTTACAGAAATGAGGACGCATTTCCTTTCCCACTGAAATCGCAAACACATCCTTTGGTTAACTCTTGCTGACATATTTCCTATTCCCACACCTTGACTGTGTTCCTATCTATTACACTATCTGTTATGAATTGTATTATGGTAATGTTGATTCCTACATCTGTCTATCATCCTATGAGTTGTATTATTATAATATGGAGTCCTGACATCTATAATGACTTGTATCATGATTGTAGATTCCTACATCTGTCTATCATGCTATGAGTTGTATTATTATAATATGGAGTCTGACAGCTGTAGCGATTGTAGTTTTTGGCACTGAGAACCGGGTGGAAAGGTGAAGGGTGAAGTTTTCAGCCAGTGAGTGACTAGGACTAGATGTACACTCAGATGGATTGGAGGAAGGAATGGGTGAAAGAGAAAAACCTTGAGGAACACCATTTCTGATAGTTTAAGAACAGCGGCCGTCCAATATAACAACTACAGAATGACCACGAAGCTTGAGATGAAGGCACGGAAACAGGGACAGAAACCATAGGAGGACTATTTAGAAAATAAAGATTTCCATCAAGCTCTGTCGACGGCCTTTGATATGTCTAGCGGAAGAGCAAAGCTTTCAGTCCCGAAAGGAGGATTACTAGGATTCTGAGAGGAGTGTAAGATCATCAGTGGAGCGTCCCTGATGGAACACATGCTATACTCAGCATACATTTTTCTTTTTTATTCAGTAGATTCTATCACCTCACACACACCCTGCCGCCCTCTGTACACAGAAAGCAGCATAAATCATATAACACTGCCTTGGTGATGGTCAGTATTGTAATATAAGTAAAAGGGAAAAGGCTAATAAGAAAAAACAATATATAATGGAGCAGATTTTTTATTATCATTTGTAATGAATAATTCATACTTATTCAACCAATGGATTTCGTGAACATTGTTGAAAAATAAATATATGCCCTCACTCACATTCCGTCTGGCAGGCGGCTGCACGAACCTTTCAGTAGCCTATATTCCGTATGTTTTATTTGGTGATCTTGCACTTACTTTTGATGCTAAAATAATTTGCACCTTTATAAAAGTTACAAAATGTGAAAACACAACAAGAATTACAATGACTTTCCATAGAAATCCATTCTTAATACTGTTTGCTTTAAAAAACGTGAGAGGGTCCCAAAGTTAATTATTCCAGATGATGGACTGAGTGATGATATATATATATATATATATATATATATATATATATATATATATATATATATATATATGAAAGATAAAAATGGTAGATTACTAGTGGAGAAGGGAGAAAAAGTGAGCAGATGGAGAGAACACTTTAAGGAATTGTTGAACGTAGAGGATGGAAGTAATGCGAGTATAAGTGGCTGGGGAATGGCTGGGAGAAGGAGGGAGGTGAGAAGACAGGAAGAAATCAGTAGGATAGAAGTTGTGGAAGCAATGAATAAAGTTAAATCAGGGAAAGCCCCAGGAATTGATGGAGTGTGTGGTGAAATGCTGAAGCATGGGGGAGAGATAGTAGTAGAATGGATGTGGAAGATGTGCAGATTGGCCTGGGAGGTAGGTAGAGTCCCAGAGGATTGGAAGTCAGGTATAATTATTCCCTTGTACAAAGGAAAAGGGGAAAAAGAAGTGTGTGGTAATCATAGGGGCATTTGTCTTCTTAGTATAATAGGAAAAGTGTATGGTAGGATACTTATAGACAGAGTTAGAGAAAGAACAGAGAAATTAGTTGGAGAAGAACAGGGAGGCTTTAGGAAGGAAAGAGGTTGTGTAGATCAGATATTCATTCTTAGATCTTTAGTGGAAAAGTTTCTAGAGAAGGGAAAGAAGTTGTACACGGCTTTCATGGATTTGGAGAAAGCATATGACAGGGTGGATAGACAAGGATTGTGGAAAGTGTTAAGAATATATGGAGTAGATGGGAAGTTGTTGAATGCTGTGAAGAGTATGTACGATGGTGCGAAGGCTGCAGTGCGTGTAGATGGTGAACTAAGTGAATTTTTCTCTTTGAAAGTTGGTTTGAAACAGGGATGTGTCATGTCTCCATGGTTGTTCAATCTGTACATGGATGGGGTAATAAAAGAGGTACAAGGTAGGGTAGTGGATGTCGGAGTGGCCCTGGTGAGAGAGGATAGTGTTTGGAAACTCCCTGTACTGTTGTTTGCAGATGATACTGTGTTGTTGAGTGAAGACGAAGGGGAGCTGCAAGGCTTGGTGGATGAGTTTGAGAGAGTATGTAAGAAACGGAACCTAAAGGTGAATGTAGGGAAGAGTAAAGTGATAGTCTTTGAGAGAGGTGAAGTTAGTGAATGTACAACGAGGTTAGATGGTGAGGAATTGGAAAATGTGAGTACGTTTAAGTATTTGGGTAGTGTGATGAGTAAGGATGGAGGTTTGGAGGGTGAAGTGCTTGAAAGGGTACAGCAGGGAAGAAAGGTTGCTGTTTCCTTGAAAGCAGTGATAAGAAACAGGGAAGTGAGCATGGAAGTGAAAAAGTTACTACATGACAGTATTGTGATACCAACTCTAACGTACGGAAGTGAAGCTTGGGCATTGATGGAAGGACACAAGTCAAGAGTGAGAGCAGTGGAAATGAGTTATTTAAGAGGAGCCTGTGGAGTCACGTGGAGAGACAGGCTGACGAATGAGGATATAAAGGAGCGTTGTGGTGTGGATGTGGATGTGATAGGAAGCGTTATGAGGAACACACTGAGGTGGTTTGGCCATGTGGAGAGGATGGAGGGTGAAAGACTGACGAAGAGAGTGTATGTGAGCGAGGTGGAGGGGGGAGAGGGAGGGGGTGGCCGCGGATGAGAGGGCGGGCGGGGGTGGAGAGGTATATGAGTGCGGGGGGTGTGAGTTGGGAGCAGGGCAGTCACATGCCGGGGCACAGGGCGACTTGGAGGCGATTTGTTTGTGGCCACCCCAAACGGGATTGAGGCGTCTGGCAATAGATATATAGATATATATATATATATATATATATATATATATATATATACATATAGTATATATATATATATATATATATATATATATATGTATACAGTATATATATATATATATATATATATATATATATATATATATATGTATACAGTATATATATATATATATATATATATATATATATATATATACAGTATATATATATATATAGTAATCCCTCTAATATCCAAACGCCCAATATCTGAACATCCCCACTAACCAGACATAATCTTCCTGGGATCCAATATTCCCAAAATGGGCCAAAAACCGCAAATAATTCGAAAAAAAAATCTGACTTTTTTCCCTCCTATAATTTGAAATTGCCGCATGGCGCCGAACAGCTGTTACACCATGGTCCCTTCACCCCTTCCTGCTTCCCCCTCCCCCCCCCTGTCAGGGTTGCCATTTGGTATTTTTCATTACCAAGTGTGGACCAATTTGGTAATGAAATATTCGTTTGGTAATGAATCAGAATAATGCATTACCAAATGCATTTTTCACATGTATGAGGATACACAGGATCAAGATGGTGGATTGGTTGCTCTCTCTGATTAATCTTCTACCCTACATAGCGTGAAAATAATCAACATGGTGTTAATTATAAGGAAAGTGATTACATGTATTTCCACTTGTATATATAATTAGTGAAGAATAAATGCTAGCTTTATGAATTTGGTAATGAAAGTTGAGGAGATTGGTAATGTGGCCGTTGCGATCTGGCAACTGTGTTACCTCGCCATCATCAACAGTCACAGCCAAACTCCAATCAAGAGCAGATGCTTATAGCAGTGAAAGCCACAGGTGCTTGTTTTTTTGTGAATAAACAGTGAATAAACTGCAATACCTCGCCACACACGGGAATTTACAGTGTTGTGCAGTGTTAAGAAATTAGAATTTAGAGTGCAGAGGATTATCTGTGGACTGCAAACAGGCGGTTCAAACCAGTCCAGGTGCCAGGGACTTGTAAGTACCCAGAATGTTTAATATTGTATAAACTCACCCCTAAAACCTCATTTTATGGTTCTTTTGCATTTATTTCAGTCTTTTATGTTCCTTATTGGTGTGATTTGGGTTTAAATAGGTGCAATGCATGTCCAGAGAGAGTTGTATAGGTGTTTTTCTGAGTTAGGGTCCATTAGTACAAGTCCAGGAGGCTGGGGCCCAATATCCGGACTGGATCACTATCCGGACATGCCTTTGGGTCTATTACATCGGATATTGGAGGGATTACTATATATATATATATATATATATATATCTATATATATATATATATATATATATATATATATAATCAGCAACATAGGAATCTGCGACAAGGTTACTCTGTCCCAACTTTTAAGGCGAGAGTGACCAGCCTCACTCGCCCGTAAGTGGCATCATGTGGGCTATAAACTCCAACCTTCCTTGGGTATGAACCATTAATCTGGTTGGAGCATCTAAATCCACTACAGTACACCACCAGAAATTATGTTGTATGGTTACCGCTCAACATTAAAAAAGGGTTTCCTGGTTTACAAAAGATCATATAGCTTGTCACTTATCCCACTTATCATAAACGTATAATCATAACAAGTAAAGCTTATCAGAGGGCGCACACCTCCTCCAAAGCCTATTCCAGACAACTCAGATCACTATCAAACTTTAGTAAACTCTGCCTTGGCCCAGACCCACATATTCACAAAATTTCATTCAAATTCTTCAATAACTTTTGAGATATCTAGTAGACAAAAAAAAAAAAAAAAAGTCCTGAACCGGGACTTGAACTCAGATCATCACCAAAATTTTATCAACTCCTCCTTGGCCCATGACCCACATAGCCATAACATTTCATTGAGATTCATGAATAACTTTTTGAGATATCGCGGACAAACAAGAGAACAAACAAACAAAGGCGAATACATAACCTTTACAATTAACCCTTCGCTGCAATGACTACTTTTATGTAAAATTCATGCTAGGAGAGATTTTTCAAAATGATGAGGTTCATATAACCTTCATTACCCTCTTCACTACAAAAGGTATCCAAGTGAAATTTAAAACATGCATCTAGTACAAGCTATCAGAGATGCCTAAGATTCTGCTCACGTTTGCTGCTGAAACTCGTTAATGCAGTGGCGAGTAATTAGGGGGAGTTTTTAACTCATAAACGATGCCACATCATCCCAAGCTGAATAAAATCGTCTGGCGCTGGCAAGAATCTATCTATCTATCTATCTATAGCCCGACGCCCTAATCCCGCAAAGGGTGGCCGCAGACAAAACGCCTCCAAGTCGCTCGTCACCCACCATTTGACTACCCTCACTCCAACTCACCCCCCGTCCCTCAAATACCTCTCAAATCCATCCCTCCACCTCATCCTCGGTCTACTCCTCCCTCTCCCTCCCTCTGCCTCACCTACATACACCCTCTCAGCCAGTCTTTCATACTCCATTCTCTCCACATGCCCAAACCACCTCAATGTATTTCTCCTAATCTTCTCAACCACATCCACATCTACCCCACAATGTTCCTTCACTTCTTCATTCGTCAACCTGTCCCTCCACATCACTCCACATGCTCCTCTCAAGTAACTCATTTCCACTGCTCTCACTCTTCACTTGTTCCCCTCTTGCAAGGTCCATGCCTCGCTTCCATAAGTCAGGGTAGGGATCACAATACTATCATGCAGTGACTTCTTGATTTCCATACTCACCTCCCTATTTCTCATCACTGCTTTCAGTGAACCAACAACCTTCCTTCCCTGCTGTACCCTTTCACGCAGTTCATCCACCAAAGTCCCATCCTTACTCATCACACTACCCAAGTACTTGAATGCACTCACATTCTCCATATCGTCACCATCCAACCTCACTGCACACTCTGTGACTTCATTCCTCTCAAACACCATAACTTTACTTTTGTTTACATTAACTTTCAGATTCCTCCTCCTACACACTTTCCCAAATTCATTCACCAAACCTTGCAACTCCCATTCATCTGCACTCAACAATACTGTATCATCAGCAAACAGCAACACCGGAAGCTTCCAAATCTCATCCTCATTCATTAGGGCCAGCCCTACATCCACTGCGCTACCTTGCACGTCCTCTACAACCCCATCCATGTATATATTAAACAGCCATGGAGACATCACACAACCCTGTTTCAGTCCCACATTGAGATCAAAGAACTCACTCAGCTCACCATCCACTCGCACCGTAGCCCTAGCTCCCTCGTACATACTCTTCACAGCACTCAACAATTTCCCATCCACTCCATATATTCTTAATACCTTCCACATACCTTGCCTATCTATTCTGTCATAAGCTTTCTCCAAGTCCATGAAGGCAGCATACACTTTCCTTCTCTTCTCTATATACTTCTCCACTAAACATCTTAGAACAAATATCTGATCTACACACCCTTTTCCCTTCCTAATTCCCCTTTTTTGTTCTCCAACTAGCTCCTCTGTCATATGCCTAACCCTATCAATGAGTACTCTACCATATATTTTACCAGTCACACTAAGAAGGCAAATACCCCTATGGTTACCACATACTTCTCTGGCCCCTTTTCCTTTGTATAAAGGAACAATCATACCTGATTTCCAGTCCTCTGGAACCCTTCCCTCTGCCCAAGCCAATCTACACAACTTCCATTTCCACTCCACAACAATCTCACCCCCATACCTAAGCACTTCACCACACACTCCATCAATTCCTGGGGCCTTTCCCAACTTAATCTTCTTCATCGCTTCCATTACTTCCGCCCTACTGATCTCTTCCTCCCTCCTCTCATCTCTTCTTCTCCCAGCCATTCCCCAATAATAAAACTGATAAAATCTATGTCGGTTGTAAATATGCCAAAGAAAACTCATAGAATCCAACAATATCAACACTTTGCGACGCAGTAAGTGATCTGGGAAAAGATAAATTTGTGCAGACATACTCGAAAAGGGTAAAAAAAAAAATATTTGGGTGTCATCAGTAAGAATGCACAACAATCTGCACACAGCATCAAAACTTTTAAACCTTCATGACAACCTAACCTCAACACAAGCAACAATAGTCAATGAATTCCACATGCAGTCAATGTAGTTTCGTCCCGTGCTAGTCACGCGTGTGGTCATCTAGCCAGTACACATTTCTCGCGGTGCTGTTGATCAGGACTTTCCACGCGTTTGGGTTCTGGGGGTCGTTGAACAAGTTTCTGGGCACCCTTTGACACATGCCGCTCCCCACGAACCATCGGGCTATTTGCGTATGATGGCTGGGTGTGGTGGAAGTGTGGACGAGATGGCACAGCTCGCACAAACTTCCCCGAACGTAGGCCTTGAAATACCCGCGCCACAGATGGTACCTGAGGGGAACACGAAAAGTGCAAAAATCTGATACACTGACCATACAAACAGTTGTAGGGAGTTAGGTTTCTACGGAAATTGACTGCTTTATCGAGAAGTTTGAAAGATAAGCAGTAATTCAAGAGGTTAATCCATTCGGTCCGAGCACGTTATTTTTAGCACAATCTTGTTACTGCCAGACGATTTTATTCAGGTGAGGTGAGCTGTAAGGGGATTATGGGTGAGTGAGGGATTTAATGAAGGATTTATTTAACTTTATCTGCGTCAAAATTATCTCCTGAGCTTAACAAAATCGTCCAGAGGAAAATAGACTATTGAACAGAAATGTTTACAGTACTGTATATTTCTGTAAGACAGAGTAAGGTGAAAGTATTATAATAAAGTGTAAGGTGAAAGTATTATAATAAAGTGTAGAATATGCTTAAGTTATGATGAGATCTTGCTAATAATGAAATAGTAGCATAGAAAAAGTATATTTTCAACACTTATTGTAGCAACGTAACACGAACTTTTGTAAGGTGCACTTATTCAACACCAATATCTTATATTAAAGTTGGTATGCTTTTAGCACCTGTTTCAAGTGGTTTCAGTGATAGCTTCAGGTCATTAAATGATAGGTTCGACTTAAACTTATTGAAATCCTTGATCTCTCTCTCTCTCTCTCTCTCTCTCTCTCTATATATATATATATATATATATTTCCCGTGTTTAAAGCGCCTCTCTGGATACACATAATCGTCTAGCATTGTCTTTTGGATCGTATCTATACCGAACACATATATAACCTATATCCTAACACTAAATATTAACTAGTATTTTGGCTTTGTAACATTGTTCCCCAAGTAAACATTAACCCGCCCCATCCCGACCACTTTTCCACCACTAACTGCCCCCAATCCCGACCATTTTTAGAACATTTTTTTTTTTTGCTCAAACCTCTGCTTTTGGTGAGAAACATCGAAAATTCATAGAGAAATCGCTCACCTGAGGTTTAAATTATTCGATACAGGTAGGAGTACCTACTTACCTTACTGTGTTTTCTAACAGGCTTGCACCAAAGAAAACGAGTTCTATGGGAGGATAACTATTTCACACCACTCATAAACGGTATTTTTTTATTTACTTGGTACGAATTTATATGTAGTACGAGAGTATATTGGTTTTCAAGCAGTAATATAGGCATTATAAGCATTGTTTCACTCACTAACTGATCACCATACCTGACCTTTTTTTGCCATATTACCTGATTATCATTTCTGACTGTTTCTTCCTCTAATGCTATGTAAAGTTTGTCCTCCACATTGTCATTGATTGGGGAATCACTCTGGCCCTGAATTTCGTACCGTGGCATGACATGGCTTTACTGGCCAGGTCACTGATAACAGGTGAATTGCTGAGACAATGGCGTGCAGGGGGGGTGGGAGGAGGTCATGCTGGGTAAGGCATTGTCCCTGCCTGGCATCTTGTAGAGGAAGGTGTCACGTGTATACGTACCAAAAATCACTCACGAAAATTGAAAATTGTGCAAATTAGGGACCTTACAATTGATTTGCGTTTACGTACGTTGACGGGATTGGCAGTGAAAAAACGTGTGGACGTTAAAGAACGTCGACGGGACGCCGTGGGTTAAAAGCAAAAATGTAAGGATTATTACCCATCCCCGCCCCAGAGTGGCTCGGGGACAGGTATTGTTTTCACTCGGTTTCTCTGATTGTCAGTCTGTCTGTCTGTTAACAACTTCATGCGATAACTATTTGTGCGACTTTGACTAAAATTACAGGGATGATGGGCTATGATCTTCTGATCGCCTGATTAAAATTTGGGCCAAATTGGGCCAAAGCCTAGACTGTAGGCCCCCAAAATGTAAAAAAAAAAAAAAAAATGCCAAGAAGAATTCGTTTTTTCAAAATAACTCCTTTCAAATTTGTTATATCAACATGAAACCAAAAAATAAAGGTGTATCTTTCAAATCTGCATCCTATAACATACCTCATTACATCAGGGGGGGGGTCACCTCCCAGTTAGCAGTAGGAGGGTCAGTGTCAGGTGGGTCGGGCCTAAAATGTCAAATGAACATAAAATCGTCAGTTTTCATCCGATTTACTCCAAATTTGATATGTGACATCTTTAACTAGATATCCTGGTGTGTTTATACGTCAGGACTAAAATGACTGCCGGGGACGGGTTTGCTGTGCCTTGGCACCGCTTCTTGCTAATAAATGATTCAACCTGTGACCAAGGATATCTGCTTGACAAAGTTTTAGTATTACCACACTTCGGGAAATTAAAGTACCATTTAGCTTTAGACAAATCGGGCATGCTACTTTTGAGGAGTACTGACTGAAATAGGAAAATCATAGTTCAAGATAGTAAGTTTATAAATTATTTGTACGTGTTACGTCATATGAGATAAAATTCCCCCATAGATAACCTTTTCACCACCGTTTTCATACCCATTCTCTCCAACAGTAGTTTCCTTAAGTCCATATTTTCAAAGTTTACATGGTTTTAGCACCTACTGTGAGGGCCTGTATCTCCACCAACGATAATGTCATTTATAATTATTGACTGCTGCTAGTTCTTTTTCCTGCCAGACAAATACTTTTACGGTCCCACATAGTCAGGTAAGTCTATGACCTTAATCTGCCCTGCTATGTAATCTCAGAAAGCGCATGGCTTAGCCAACGCCAATAAAATTTACAATTTATTCCTGCATCTGGATCCATATTCCCTTCAAATCCAATCAACTCTTCTTTGACCCACTGCCGACCTATCCAATCCGACAGCTTTCTGAGATGTTTTGTACACTGAGAGACACCTCTGTCCAACTTCGTTAGTGAGTGAAATAAATCTACAGTACATCTTTGCCCGTCCAAGGTGATCGTAAGAATACTGTGGCTTTAATAATGTTCTGCCATCAGATTTTACTTCATATATCACAGCTTATGGATGTGATGTTTCAGTGTCTGGGTCACTGTGCCTTTACAATTAGGCACAGACATTTTAGGCATATGTAAATGCCCCCATTCCGATACACTGTGTATTAGAGCTTTGGGATGCCGTATCATAGTAATCTGGCCGCGTTTGAGCATACAGATTCACACACACACACACACACACACACACACAGGAATACATAGAAAGTACAGATCACAGGAAGCCTGTTGGCCTATGACGAAGTTATCTGTTGGGGGGAAAATAAAGGACCAGTTCTCCGAAGATCTAACGAGCATGCAAAAGAGAGGAATAGAAAAAAAAAAAAAAAAATGCTCTGCCCCATCCACCACACCATTCGGTTAAACTGATAGGAAAAAAAAAAAAAAGCATCCTGCGTGTTAGAAAGAACATGAATTTAAACTATATAGGAGTGACAGAAAAAGCACGACGACGCACTTTGTTATAGTTACAGAGATGTAAAAGAAAGATCATACACAGTTGCTAAATTTGCTCACATCTATCTATCTGTCTACAGCCAGATGCCTTAATCCTGTAAGGGATGGCTATACAAACAAATCGCCTCCATGTCGCCCTGTTCCTCGCAAATTTCGCTGCCCTCCACCCAGCTTTTTTTTTTTTTTTTTTTTGCCTATCAACCATTGAGGCTGAAGCCCCTCGACATTAAGGCCGTATATATATATATATATATATATATATATATATATATATATATATATATATATATATATATATATATATATATATATATATATATATATACATGCATTTGCAGGAGTAGACTGTAGCACCAGTCGAGCAGGGCAGTACTCCCAAGGTGGATGGAAAGCTGATGAGAGGGAGAGCTGGAGCTTCCGTTTCATCAGCCCTCGGGACTAGGTCCCTACCATCCCCCTTTGCTGAACTTTTTCAGTGTCTCAGTAACACAGAGAGTAGATCAGCATGCTCTCCAATACAAGTTTCTCCACCTATCAACACCAAACTACATGCACAGTACACACCACACTTCCTTTTCAAAATTTTCAAAAAATGGCGTCGAATAACATAGCCTCGGAGTTCCCAGGAGGGGGGACCATAAACGCCCCCACCTTCAGCCCCTCTCCCGGTGAGGACTCAAGGTGCCTGGAATCACTGTCTGACTCTCTTCTTGTTCTTCTTCATTTCTGCAACATTTGTGGCCTTTCCTCTAACTTTCGCTCTGTTGAGCACCACCTCTCCTTCTCTAAACCTCACCTTCTTTTCCTAACTGAGACTCAGCTGTCTGAAGCAACTGACAGCAGACCCTTTTCTGTATCCTCCTACTTTCTCTATACTCATTTCAAAACCAAAGGTGGCTGTTGTGTATATATACGCAACAACTTATCTTGCTCTCGTGTTCCTGAACTCAATTCTTCTGAATTCTCTACACTCTGGCTTCGGCTTTCCTGTCATTCTCTGACTAAATATTTCTGTGCTGTCTACTTATCTCCTAATTCTACTGACTATCAAAAATTCTTTGACTATCTTACTTCTACGATGGAACACATTCTATCCATTTCTCCTTTCTCTGAAATCTCCATTCTTGGAGATTTCAATGTTCACCACCACCTTTGGCTCTCCTCTCCTTTCACCGATCCACCTGGTGAACAAGCCTACACCTTTTCTATCCTTAATGACCTAGAGCAGCTTGTACATCACCCTACCTGTATCCCTGACCGCGTTGGAGAGAGCTCCATCATACTTGATCTCTTCCTTACAACTAATCCTTCTGTTTACACTGTTAATCTTTTCTCTCCGTTGGGCTCCTTCGATCACACCCTTATCACCTTAACCTATCCTTTTGCTCTGGTACGGCCTGCGGACCCTCCAAAAAAACGTCATCTCTGGCACTTTGGAGCTGCAGATTGGGAGGCCCTCAGGCAGTACTTCTTTGATTTTCCCTGGAATGATTATTGCTTCCATGGCCGGGAGCCATCTGGGTGTGCCTTGCGCATTACGGAGGTTATTCTCTCGGGCATGGAAGCATACATTCCTTTCTCATATCCTTTGACTAATGCACGAAAGCCTTGGTTTAATCACGCTTGTTCTAATGCTGTCCGCAACAAGGAGAGGGCCTATAAAAGGTACCGGAGCCAACCGACCCCCGAATCACATCTTTTATACATTTCTGCCTGGAATCGTGCTAAGTCTGTTCTTCGCTCTGCTAAAAATAATTTCATCCGCACAAAATGCTCTCAACTCTCTAACTCGAACTCTTCCCGCTCCTTCTGGCACCTTGCCAAAAACTTCTAACAACTTTACCTCATCATCCGACCTCCTCTTTTCTACTCTGATGGCTCTGTAGCTATTTCTTCTATGATAAAGCAGATCTCTTCACTCAGACTTTCTCCTCCAATTCCACCTTAGACAATTCCGGTGCTGTTCCTCCATCACTTCCCCCCCTCTGACTTCCTCATGGCTAACATTAAAATTTCTTCAGCTGATGTATTTTCTGCCATTTGCTGGCCTCAGTACTAATAAGGCATATGGGCCTGATGGGGTCCCTCCTGTTGTTCTCTAGAACTGTGCTTCTGTGCTTACACCCTGCCTAGGCAAACTCTTTCGGCTTTGTCTGTCAACTTGTACCTTTCCTTCTTGCTGGAAGTTTGCTCTCATTCAGCCAGTCCCAAAGAAGGGTGACCATTCCCAACCCTCTAACTATCGTCCAATTGCTTTAACATCCTGTATCTCAAAAGTTTTTGAGTCTATTCTTAACAGAAAAATTTTAAAGCATATTTCCTATCACAACCTTCTTTCTGATTGTTAGTATGGGTTCCGTCAGGGACGCTCCACAGGCGATTTTCTCACCTACGTTTCAGACTCCTGGTCATCCTCCTTTCGGGACTTTGGCGAATGCTTTGCCATTGCACTTGACATCTCAAAGGTTTTTGATCGAGTCTGGCATAAATCTTTAATTTCCAAACTGCCCTCTTATGGTCTCTATCCTTCTATCTGTGCCTTCATCTCTAGCTTCCTTTCTGGTCGTTCTATAACCGCTGTTGTAGACGGCTATCATTCTTCTCCTAGATCTATTAACAGTAGTGTTCCTCAGGGCTCTGTCCTATCACCAACTCACTTCCTTTTATTCATCAATGACCTTCTAAGCTGTACATCTAACCCTATCCACTCATACGTTGATGACTCCACCTTTCACCTTTCCATTTGATTCCCACAACGTCCATCTCAGCAGTTACTTCAACAGGCAAGGGATGAAGCCATGGCACACCTAATGTCTGACTTGGCTCGTATCTCTGACTGGGGTAAAAATAATATGGTTGTTTTTAATGCATCAAAGACTCAGTTTTTGCACCTATCAACCCGACAAAATCTTCCACAGGTA
Organism: Coenobita brevimanus; assembly: GCF_032717465.1. NCBI lineage: Eukaryota > Metazoa > Arthropoda > Malacostraca > Decapoda > Coenobitidae > Coenobita > Coenobita brevimanus. The sequence goes on along the minus strand of NC_137019.1, from coordinate 24,472,622 downwards.
TACCCACTTATGTTTAATAATACTCAATTTAATCCTGCATCATCGTTGAACATGCTTGGGGTTTCATTTGCTCGGGACTTGTCTTGGAAAGATCATCTTACATCTCTTGTAAAATCTGCTTCCAAGCGATTGGGTGTGCTAAGCCGACTCCGTTCCTTCTTTGCCTCTGCACAATTGTTGACTCTATACAGGGGTTTTATCTGCCCCTGTGTGGAGTACAACTCTCATGTGTGGGGAGGCTCCCCACATACAGCTCTTCTCAATACGGTGGAGTCAAAGGCTTTTCGTCTCATTAACTCTCCCCCTCTTACTGACTCCATTCAACCTCTGTCTCTTCGCCGCAGTATTGCATCTTAATCTCTTTGCTATCGCTACTTCAATGGTCACTGTTCCTCTGAACTGTCTGCATGCATTCCTCCACTTCTACGACGGGCGTGTAGCACCCGTCTAGCAGCAAACTCTCACCCCTTTTCTGTCCAACTCTCTAATGCAAGAGTTAACCGTTACTCCCAGTCCTTCGTTTATGCAACAGGTCAACTCCGGAACTGTCTCCCTCTATCTGTATTTCCTGCTTCCTATGATCTCCAGTCTTTCAAACGCAGTGTGTCCAGGCATCTCGAAATGAATGGATCTTGAATTTGGCTCTCTCTTGTATTTTGTTTTTCTCTTGGAAGGAACAGTTTTGCGAGCTCATTGCCTTTGGTTCCTTCTTCCTCACATAAAAACACACACACACACACACACACACACACACACACACACACACACACACACTTCCATGCATACATACAGACACACTTTCATGCACACGTTTATATAAATATATATATATATAAATTTTTATTTCATTTATTTTTTTGTAATTTTATTTTTAAATTTTTTTTTCTTGGTTTTATATTTTTTATACTTTATATTATAAAGAAAAACTAATCTAAAGACCCAAAAACTAATCATGTAACAGATAAATCGCTAACCAATACTTAATCCTACAGAGACAAATAGCTAGACCTACACTAATGGTAAAAATACCTCGACTAACAGGACACCATCGACTGCAGATATGTTATGCCTTTCTATATGACATACCTGCACTCATCACCTGGTGGCTGTCAGTCGAGGCACAACCTAAACTAGGGGACATCAATATATGAAAGGGAACCAGACGAGTCAGGAATATTTCCATATACGTCAGCTGTCTGCCCTAATTAGAACAACTTAAACAAGGTGGTATAAGGTATTTACATAACATGTACAAAAGGTGAAGGACCTCTCCCAACAGACCACCATCGACTGCAACTGCCCAATACCTTTCTATATTGCACACTTACACTCATCAGCTGGTGACTGTCAATCGAGGAATGAGGTTTAACGTAGGGGACATCAATATTAGAAATAGATCAGTGGGAGGAGGAACTATTTCAAATATGTCAACTGTCAACCCCAATTAATAGTACAATATATACATAATTACAATCGATAAAAAACAAAATCGTATAGTAAAAAAGTCACATCACTCTGATCAGTCCGGTCTCTATCAAGAACACCCAGCTCACACCCTCTCTCTCTCATATTCCTCTACACTCCATTGTTCCATCTCTTCCACGCTCTCCCCCTCCCTCTCCCTCCTCGTTAGAATCTTGCTCGCCATCCTCTCCACATGCTCAAATCACCTCAGAGAATTCCTCATAACGCTTTCCATCACATCCATATTCACACCACAACCTACCTTCACTTCCTCATTTGTCAGTCTGTCTCTCCATGTAACTCCACACGCTCCTTTCAGATATATGATCGCTTTTCGGTTTCATTCCATTATTTCAGTTCAGTATCATTCTATATTTCGAACAGCTTATCATATCTAGCAACGCCAAATTTGCTAAGAGTCAGAAATACTTGTATAAGATCTCTCCTGAGCTTTTATTTTATTTTTTTTAACAAAACATATTTACTTCCTTCAGGGTAAATATCGCACGATATGACCATTTTTCTGACTGCATAACACACGAGTCTGTATTTGTCCATATCAAGATTCGAGGAGCCATTACGACACACAATGTTCTAGATGTGGCCAGACTAACGACTTATAAAGCTTGGAATTACATCGGACGCTTTATAATCAAAGTTCCTTGCGATTAAGCCGAGCATTTTGTTTGACTCGTTACTAGCTGCTGTACACTGCTTTGAGCTTTTGAGGTGGTTACTGATAACAGCTGCTAAATCCTTCTCATCTTTTACATCCGTCAGTTGGGTACTGAACATGCGATGGTCGTATCTAGTGTTTTTGTCGCTAAAGTGCATTACCTTACATTAAATGTCATCCACCATTTTTCACTCTAATATATAAATTTATCCAGGTTGTTTTGTAAAGACTCACAATCTGCCTTAATAACTATTTAACATTAAATTTTCGTGTCATTTGCAGATTTTGCTATCTTAGAAACGAGTCCGTTTTCTAGATCATTGACATAAACAGCAGAAAGAACTGGCTTGATAACTGACCCTTGAGGAACTCCGTTTGTTATTTCTAGCCAGTCTGATGATTCACCATTTATCAATACACACTATTTGCAGTTTGTAAAGCAATCACCAATCCACGAACATAGTCTGTTAGAAAGGCAAAGGACTTTTTGTTTTTCTGGAAGTTTTAGATGGGGGACCTTATCAAACGCTTTCTGGAAATCTAGGTAGATGAGGTCCGACGGTATTTTTGTGTCCCTGTTATCGTATATTTGTAAAAAACTCAAGCAGATTTGCAAGGAATGATCTACTGTTACGATTCGCATGATTATCTGTTCTAGATTATGCTTATTAAGAAACACGATAATTTAATTTGTAACAAATTTGTCAAAAATTTGCATGGTACTGACTTTAGGCTTATTCGGTGGTGATTTGTGACGCCTTTTGTTATCGGCCCGTTTAAAGACGGTTGACATATTAGCGAATTTTCATTGATTATTACTCTACATTCAGTTAAGGATTTACTGGATATTTTAATTATAGGAAAAGGTAACTAACTGTGCTTAACATTCATGCAGTATGCGAGGAGGTATCTTGTCTGGGCCAGTTGATTTATCCAGATAGATTTTTTGAAGATAACACTTAGTGTCCTGTCACTTCGGTCACTGATAACTTATCACCTGGTCCAGAGAAAACCGATTGAGTGATGGGAATGTTTACTCTGTTCTCTTTTGTGAAAGCACTATGTAAGGATTCGTACAGTATTGTTGCTTTCATTTGGTTCGTGAACGAGTTCGGCGTGCGAGTTTAGTGCAAGGCGTGTGGTATTTTTAACTTTCTTTCCTTACTCCACACTTAATGAAATGATATTGTGGGGTTGGACTTTGCCTCACGAGAAAGTTTCACTTTGTAATCTCGATTACTTTTCCGAACATTTTTTTATACACTGCCGCTGTGATCTCTCTCTATGAAGCTGAAAAGATGAACGTGTATATCTTGGAAACCAATGGCGATATTAGATTTAAAGTTTTTGTACACACTCCTGGCATCATGGAGAAGGTAATTAGGCATAAATAACTTTAGTCAGTGAACTTGGAAATTTTCGTGTGTTTCTGCTAGAGAATCGATTTTTGTTTCAACAAACCTGCATAGTAATTATTTTTTCAAAGGAAAAAAAAAACGCGAAACCAAAGTGATCCAATAAAAAAGCGCAAGATTACTTGCTGCTGGAGTTTAGCTAGCAGATCTATGACTGCTGAACTGGATTCTCCGGATTTTGTTGCTGCCGGATTTGTCACTCCGGATTTGTCACCGCCGAATATTGTCAAAGCCGGATTTGTTGCCCCCGGATTCAGTAAGTATCCTTCTTGAATTCTTTGCCGTTTTGAAAGCATGCACTTCTCAAATCTGTCAAAATCTTCAGATTTCTTACAGGTACGTTTTGAAAACAACGCAATATTTTCTCATGCATTCACATTGCATGTGCCTTAGCACTTACCATTCCAGTCTCATTCTCCCAGCCTTTCGACCTGTCACCTAACACATTAATTGCCTCACTGTTTTACCTTATTTCTAAATTATGTCTACTCGCTTACTCGCAAAAAAAAAAAAAAAAAACACACACGTATACTCACCACCTTCTTTAACTGTGAAGTCTTTATAAACTTAACACACGCAGCAGGAGAATCGTTGGGCAGGCACCATCTTAGAAAGGGTTTGGGAACAGCTCCGAAAACATGTTTTCTGAGCAGGTAAGTGGGCACACACACTCACGCATGCAAACACACACACACACACACACACACACACACACACACACACACACTCACAGTTCATGGTTAACCCTTCACTCACCATTAGAATTCATGGAATCCTAACTTTATCTCTTAATTAGAGCCATTCACACTTGAGTGCTTCGTATCTCCAAAAATGTCGAGTCAGACGAGTATCACAGGGTATTCAGAAATGATCTGTGGCTCTGCATGGTGTTGTAATAAAATGGTACGAGTATATACAGCTAAGGAACAATAAAAACAGGTAAAGTAAATCATGAAGCACCTGTAGATAGCATGTTATATGTTTTTGCCCTCTGTTTAACCCGAGACATCCAGTCGACGTGTGGATACATGGCAACATTTTGCATTTGCCAGTCCCGTCGACGTACTGGTACTTTTGCAATTGCAAATTGCATAATTTCCACAATTTTCAAAATTCGTGCAAGATTTTTGGTACGTAGCGTCGCTCGACCTTCCCCTACCTGCCACCAGGCGGGGACACTCGGTGACCCCACGCAACCCGCGCTCACTTGCGGCTCAGTCATTCACCTGTTAGCAACGGTCCTGCTCAGACACAGCGCATAGAGGTCTCTCGGAGGAGGAAATTCAAGCTGCCCTGGATGCCTTTACTGGCGATAGTGATTCGCCACTCGATGACGAGGAGATGGACAAAGATTATGTCCAACCAGAGGATGTAGAAAGCAGCAGCAGTGATGAGGAAGTCCCGTCTCCCAGGAAGCTGCGCTACGTGAATTATTGTGCTGCAGGAGAGGGTCAGGCTGCACAAAAACAACATGCAAGATCCTCTAGCCAGCCCCTACGTGACGTGGAGCTCGATTTCGAGGACGAGGACGAGGATGAGGACAGAGCCGTGGGACGTGCTGCCACGTGGTACGGCTGTGAGGTAATTACTCATTGCGGCCCAGAGTGCACACCACATCGTTCTAACAGGTATGGGCCTAGTGTTTTGTTTGGGGATGGTGGAAGGTGCGTTGAGGGAGTGGGGAGTGAAAGGGAGTGTTGGGAGGAGTGTTGGAAGTGAGAGTGGCGGGAGTGAGTCATCGCTCTCACGTGGTGGTGAGAGGCGGCTGGGCGTATCACGTGGGGCAGTGAGGATGGATGGTAAATCACGTGGTGTGGTGATGGAGCAGTGAGGTGAGGAGGAGCCATTCCCCAGCACGTCTTATGCTCCCCAATATTCCTGGGCTTCCTCCCCACAGCCTCCTGATGTTCCCCAAGGCCATAAGGGTAAGGGAAAGGGGAAGGGTAAAGGCCGAGGGAAGAGGAGTGTGAGTGGGGAAGCCCTCAGCACTCCTCCTCCCCAACCTCCCCCACCATCATCTCCTCCCCACCCCGATGAAGGGGACGATGGGGACGATCGGGACGAGGAATTTGTGGCATGGAATTGGGAGGATGGGAGTGATTTTACGCCCATCATTCACCCATTCACTGAGCAGAGGCGTGCTGGCTGCATTGCTCCTGGTATTCACCCTAATTCTACCAGGCTGGATTTGTTCCAACTTTTCTTCAGTGAGGGTTTTGTGGAGGATATAGTGGATCAAACAAACTGGTTCGCTACCAGCCAGCGCCGTGAGAGTGAAAGACAGGGCACATGGAGCGGGCATTCTATCATAAATGATTACTCAGTCTCCCTTGCAGAAATGTTGGCCCTGGTACTGTTGATGGGTATTGTACGAAAGAATCGAATTCCTGCATACTGGACAAGGGACCCTATTATGTTTACACCAATATTTGGCCAAGTAATAAGCCGTAATCGGTTTCAGCAAATTCTATGCCGCCTCCATTTCTATGATGCTGATGATCCTGCAAATGCTAATGACACAGATAAGATGAGGAGAATTAGGTTGGTTTTTGATCACCTAAGGCAGACATTCCGTTCCTCATTTTATCCCTATAGAGACCTCGTCATAGACTAGAGTCTCGTGTTGTGGAGAGGCAATATTTCATTTCGGCAGTAAATACCCAGCAAAAGGCACCGTTTTGGGTTCAAGATCTTTGCTATGTGTGACTGTAGGACTGGTTATGTGCAAGACATAGTCCTGTACACCGGTGCACAGACAGACATAATAGAAGATCGGAGTATTGGTCTGTCTGGAGCAGTGGTAAAGGCAATGATAGAAGACTATCTTCATCGTGGTCACGTTCTTTACCTTGACAATTGGTACACTAGCCCTCTTCTCGCTCGTTATCCACACAGGCATGACACGGGGATCTGTGGGACCTTCAAGGTGAACCGGCGTCACATGGTCAAGGTGGGGCGGAAACTTGACAGAAATGAGGTGGTCTTCTCCCAGGCCAACAATATCCTTGCAACAGTGTGGAACCACAATAGAGAAGTCCGCCTCTTGTCCACGGTTCACCGCCCCTTGATGCACAGTACAGAGTCGGTAGATTATCGGAGCGAGAACAGGCGCCATATATGGAAACCTGAGTGTATGCTTGATTATAACATCAGCATGCTACTGGTGGATCAGTCAGACTCCATGATATCCACTGTCGAGTGTGCCAGGACCACGATGAAGTGGTACAAAAACCTATTCTTTCACCTGCTTGACATTACTGCACTGAATTGCCACCACCTTCACGCCATGACAATAGGAGTTCAGGAAACCTTTGAAGGGTTTGTGAGGGAGCTGACACGAGAGATTGTTGCAAGGTATGCGGTTGAAAGGCCCCAACACCGCACCCGCACAGCTCCAAGTGCCCAACCTCCTCTGAGATTATCCGCCCGCCATTTCCCCACTCCTATACCTCCCCAAGCAAATAGACCTAGGCCCCAACGCAGGTGTCACGTGTGTAGCAATTCCCGGGTGAGACCCACCACTCAGAGAAAGGACACCCGCTATGAGTGCGTTCAGTGTGACGTGGGTCTGTGTATTTACCCATGTTTCAGTGAGTTTCACACGTTCCTGCACTTCTGATAAGGTGTGAATGCGATAGGACGCTGATACTCTGAAATAAATGCGACAAACAGACGCTCAGTGTAATTATAAGGCTTGTAGATCTGTAAATAGTAGTATGGAAGTGGAAACGGGTGTAATATAAGTGGAAAATTATTATGTAAGTGTATGAATATTATCTAAGTGGAAACATACCTTGCGAGGGTATTTTGATGCGATATTCAGACGCTCAGTGGAATAAATAAGGCCCGTAAATTTGTAAATAGGAGTCTACAAGTGGACACGGGTGTAATATAAGTGGAGTATTAGTATGTAAGTGTGTGAGTATTATCTTAGTCGAAACATTCATTGCGAGGGTATTTTGGTGCGATATTCTGACGCTCAGTTAAATAAATAAGGCCAGTAAATATGTATAGTACAGAATAGGGCGTATATGGGTGTAATGTAAGTGGTAAAGTATATTGGGATTGAAGAAATAAAGTAAAAGTGGAAACACGAATGTTAGAGAGTGTGCTTGCTACGTGAATATGCGCTAGCATTTCGCTAAATGCCCTTGTAATGAATGTAAATAATTGAAAACGTTTACAGTGGTGGAGGAAAGGTTCTATGTAAAGAGAAAAATATTATGAAAGTGATAAAACAATATTGTATGTTGAAATACAAGTCATAGCGAGTGCGCTGAGTAAGCAGATGTGCGCTATACTTATGCTACATGTCATCGTAATGAATGAAAACAGCTGAAAACATTTACATACAGTACAAAATGGTAAAATGGCATTGAAACAGTAGTATACAAGTAGAAAAAATGATATGTTGACTGAAACAAGAAACTTAGCACATAGCGTTTTACCAATCGGACCAAACTCGCCATGCTCACGCAAAGGTACAATGCTTATTTTTCATATATATGTCATTGAAATTCATTATATTGTTATTCTTATTGTTTATTAGTTTAAATTCAATAAATGCTGAGGTGTTGTTTGTTGTTTCTCCCAAAATTACCTACCATAGAAAACGTGAGTGCCTCACACGTCAATGATAAAATACAATACCTGGCACGGGGGACCTCACCTGTTCTGACCAGTTGCGGACCACGGTAAGCACTTTCTTTGTGATTTTCCTTTGTTTCTCAACAAAAGCGGATGTTTTAGAACAAAAAATTTTTTTTCCAAAAATGCTCGGGACTGGGGGGTGTCGGAGGTGCGAAAGTGCTCGGGACGTGACGGGTTAAGCATGCAGTTGAAATGACGGTAACGGGTGCCATGCCTCAGGCAGGGCGTACTCTGCGTCAGTGATTTATCGATATTTCAAGAGACTATCTTGCCATACCCATACCGATATTGAATAAAGTCAGCTACAGATTAAGGAGTATTTGCAATAAAAAAAAAAAATGCACATACATAGTATAGCTAGTATAGGCTATACAGAGTGTATTGGCCATGTCATTTCTCCAAAATAATAAGCTTTTGGCACTGATTTTCTCTTAAAGAACTAACAACACTTGATGTTTTATTATATTTTAAAATAATGAACCGAGAAAGAATTTCGGCAAGAAGCTTATAGTTTGTCAACCAAGGATGGACTGTATGCCAGCCCACCTCTTGATACCAAGAAGACACGAACCCAGTCCTCCCGGACCTCTAACTCCTCAACCACCATTGCGGGGAAGATCAAATGGCGCAATTACACGACGGGTTACAATTTTTATCTCCAGACTAGACACCACCCAGGACGTCTTTGTTCACCACTCAGCCATCAAGAAGCCTAATCCCAGGAAGGCCAGGAGGTCCCTGACGGATGGGGAGAAAATGGAGTTTACCAACACACGATGAAGGAAAGGACCAGAGGCTGCTTCTGTCACTGGTCCTTCTGGATGCCACGTGGAGGGATCCATCCACACCCCAGCACAACACCGACATCGTCTCCGAGCTACACGTGGCGAGGGGACCATCCTTCAAGCCCAGACCTTCGCCTGTACCCAAGCTGCAGTTGCCATCACAAGAGAAGACTGGAAAACCCTCATCAGGATAATCCCTCTACTCCACCATCATAACAAACTGCCCCTCATTTCCATCGCTGAAGAGGCAATCACCTCCATTCCTTCTCGTCTGCCTCACACCTTTCCACCATGAGACAGCCACCCTTACACCAGGCCACCCTGAGATCACCCTAAGCCTAGGCTAGACTACACTCCAACCTTTGCTGCTACCTACTTTGCTCAAGCTCCCATAACAACAGCCGACACCGACAGCGACACCGAACAGTGTCCTGTCTCTTCCCCTGCTTCAGCACTGCCAGCTCCCACACCTACAGATGCCACAGATATGGAAAAGTACCCTGCTTCCTTTCCTGCTTCACCATCACCTGCTCCTCTGTCGCCATCGGCGAGGAACAAGAAAAAAGGAAAGAAAGCAAAGCATGCACCACCTCCTACTCCAAGAACCGCCAATCCTACACCCAAACCACCACCTGATCACTTGCCTGAGCCTCCCGACCTCAAGCATCGTATTTCCATTATCCCATCCCCAGACTCAACAACTGCTTTTCACCTTGCCGCCCTCATCGACGAAGACCTCGAGAAAACCCAGAATTATTACTACAACGCCAATTTCTCTACCTTGATTGACGCACTCACACATTCTACAACATGAAGTTCACTCCTGACCACGAAGACTACATCATCAAGACCTCCAGAACCCTCCCTGTTTTAAACTACATCGTAACTAAATTCAGTCCAACACTCCACCCTCGACCTGGCTGTTAAGAAGGCCCCGTTCCTTCCCCAAGAGGGGAAAATCTTTAAACTACAGAGAACAATTGACTCGCGGACTTTTATCATGGTCATGGAGAGTGTGGACATATGCTCACTGACTCTCTCCTCCGGTTTTGTGTAGGCTAGCTAGATGTTCATTTTCCTCCCCTCCCAGTTAGTTTGGTACAGGAGGTGTGTGTACCGTTGTACTGAGATTGTCTTTGACTCCTACCCTCGGTGGGTCCCTCCCTCCCCCTCCACTGATGGCTCTCAGGGCGTGATCACATGGTCAGGCCTCCCTGGAGTGGGCTGAGAGGGATATGTCATCGGTTATGTGTTAGCTATTCTGTCCTGGGCCACTTTCCCTTGCTTGATTTTCTCTTTTTTACCACTTCCCCTGAGATTGAGAAGTGATTACTATGTCGACACTCCCCTCCAGCCCCTCACTCCCTTAGGGAGGGGAGGTGACTCTGACAACCCCTTGACTGTGACACAGACTGAACCCTGAACTGACTGCCACCAAACTCAAACCCCATTAGATATTAGTGTAAATAATTCAGTTTATATGCATTGCATCTTCATATTCTAGGTTCATTCTCTGGCCAGTCTCAATCCTTTCTTTACCAGGAAGGTGACTGATGGCTGCGCTGGTGAGGTTGAACGCGTAACGAGACTTGCTGGCGATGACCTCCCAGTTAAGACCGTTAATGCCTCACAGGTTAAAGACTAGCTCAAACTGCGTAAGTTTCATTGATGTGACGTCCAGCTGGTGATCTCACAGTCCATGAATTCCTGAAAGGAAGTTATCGCCTGCAGGGACCTCACAGGAATGGAGGGGGAGGACATCATATACGAACTTGCTCAGGAAGATGTTGTTGATGCCAGATTATCACTCGGTTTTCACAATGACTGACTGTTTGTTGTTTTCACTGCAACTGTACTCACTCCACTTCCTGAACGGATTGTCCCAAGGGGAAGGAGGAGAAAGAGGTCTGCACGATGACAGCGACAAAGGGCATCTCTTATTACAAAGCTAGGAAGGCCAGGGCGTTGCTTGCAACTCCCTTACCGAATATGTCCCATGCTTCGGTGGTAATGTCTCCTCCTGTGATGTGCTGTGTCGAGACATACTGACCCTGTACCTGTTACTCGCGCCTCTCTCTCGGCCACTTCATCTCGGTCTCCTGTCCATTCCAACTCTCCCTCTCTCTCTCTCTCTCTCTCTTAGACTGCTCCTGCTTTTCAATCAAAATGACCGAAACAGAATGAAAAATCTGATAAGCTTAATCTTACCACCCTGAAAATGCAGTCACGTCCTCATGTGCTTCCTGCTCCTGCTCGGGCGAGGAAGAGAAAAGTTAGCTATTCTTTGGGGGAGGCTGGGAGCCATGCTGTTGACGATGCTATCGAGTTTTCTGTCAGCAGACACTGGGATAGGTCCCCTGGTAGTCGCTTGCCTGGTGGCGGGCGGAATGAAAAGTCTAGGCATGGAGGCCCTTCCTGTAAATCTTAAACCACCATATTCACTGTGTTGCAGCGGGAGTGTAAGACTTTTGGGAATAAATTACACTTAACAAGCTTGTTATCAATACACAGGCCAGACTTCATTTGTTTACAGAAGACGCGCTTGGAGGATCACCCTGATCCTCCATAGTTCGAACACAACCGCTTGAATAGAAGATATTATGATGGTCACAGAGTTGCCATTTGCACATACAAACAACATCGACAAACAAAAGTGATTCTATATTCGTCTCTGGAAGCTGTCGTTTGCAGAGTAAAATTTAATAACTCATATTTGTCTGTTTGCTCTCTCTACTGTCCTCTGCACTGTCCTATTGATATTGGTGCATTAAAATAACTTTTTGACCACCTTCCTGAAAATAAGTTAGTTTTGGACGAATTTAACTCCCATCATTATCAGCGAGGTAGCTTGAGAATTGATGGTCATGGGAAGCAAGTAGCCGACCTAATAATACAGTCTTTCTGTCTCTCGGACGGTGGTAGAGCGACTCGTGTAGATGATCGTATTGGTAATTTTTCGGCCATTGACATGTCTCTGGTTTGTCCAGGTGTACATCTGGATTTCTCATTGGATCCTTATGACGACTTCTCGGGAAGTGATCTTTCTTATTCACGCAACTTTGTTTCAGGCACTCCACTCCCAAAATTTAACTTTAAGAAAGCAGATTGGGGATCCTTCTCTAGGATGGATGATTTAAATATATCTGCAGAGACCATAGATAAAAAAGTCCAAAACTTAAATTGATTCCATACTACACTCAGGTGAGGCTGCTATTCCCAAGATTACGAATTCACGCAAAGTAACGAGATAAATGGTGGACGCCAGATTGCCGACAAACATTAAGGAAACACAAAAGGAGATACAGGGATTATGACCATCAATCTACTGAGAAAAACTTTCGTTCTTTTTTGGCAGACAAACAGACAAAAACTGAGGCAAGGAGAACAATTAGAAAAGCTAAATGTGACTCATGGCGTTCTTCTGAGTCACCAGTGAATCTCTGTACCCCTTTGAATAAACTCTGGTCCACTCTTGTATTATAATAAAAGCCCATACTTCCCATTGGCCACTCTACAGGTGAATAATACCATCTATGATAAGGTGACCAGAGTCCCGCTTTTAGGCGGGACAGTCCCGTTTTTTGACGTCTGTCCCGCTTTTTAAATTGCGACTAAAATATCTCGCTTTTTTTAACAAATTATCCTAAATGTCCCGCTTTTAGAAAATTACTATTACATTAGATATAAAATGACCTTCTTTTATGAAATTATGATGAATTTGCAGATTTATGCAAAATCCAAACCAAATGAAATACCGAATTGTTAATATATGTAATACTCACTAACCGGTGTGATGTGGTGTGTGGAAGGAAGAGAAGACGGAGTGGGGTGCAAGGAACAGCGTGGTGGACTGAAGAGGTGAAACGGGCTGTGGCACAAAAGAAGAAAGCATACAATGAATGGATGAGAAATAGGGGCATGGAAGAAGTTGAGAGGCGGAAGAGAGAGTTATATGTAGAAAGAAAGAGAGAGGTGAAAAGATTAGTAAGAGAGAGTAAGAAGAGAGTGGATGAGGAATTTGGAAGCAATTTGAGTGTAAAGTGGAGGGACTGTAAGAAAATGTTCTGGAAAGAGGTGAAAAGAGTAAGACAGGGTGGAAGTGGAGTTAGCAGGGGAGTGAAAGATAAAAATGGTAGATTACTAGTGGAGAAGGGAGAAAAAGTGAGCAGATGGAGAGAACACTTTAAGGAATTGTTGAAGGTGGAGGATAGAAGTAATGCGAGTATAAGTGGCTGGGGAATGGCTGGAAGAAGGAGGGAGGTGAGAAGACAGGAAGAAATCAGTAGGATAGAAGTTGTGGAAGCAATGAAGAAAGTTAAATCAGGGAAAGCCCCAGGAATTGATGGAGTGTGTGGTGAAATGCTGAAGCATGGGGGAGAGATAGTAGTAGAATGGATGTGGAAGATGTGCAGATTGGCCTGGGAGGAAGGTAGAGTCCCGGAGGATTGGAAGTCAGGTACAATTATTCCCTTGTACAAAGGAAAAGGGGAAAAAGAAGTGTGTGGTAATCATAGGGGCATTTGTCTTCTTAGTATAATAGGAAAAGTATATGGTAGGATACTTATTGACAGAGTTAAAGAAAGAACAGAGAAATTAGTTGGAGAAGAACAGGGAGGCTTTAGGAAGGGAAGAGGTTGTGTAGATCAGATATTCATTCTCAGATCTTTAGTGGAAAAGTTTCTAGAGAAGGGAAAGAAGTTGTACACGGCTTTCATGGATTTGGAGAAAGCATATGACAGGGTGGATAGACTAGGATTGTGGAAAGTGTTAAGAATATATGGAATAGATGGGAAGTTGTTGAATGCTGGGAAGAGTATGTACGATGGTGCGAAGGCTGCAGTGCGTGTGGATGGTGAACTAAGTGAATTTTTCTCTTTGAAAGTTGGGTTGAAACAGGGATGTGTCATGTCTCCATGGTTGTTCAATCTGTACATGGATGGGGTAATAAAAGAGGTACAAGGCAGGGTAGTGGATGTTGGAGTGGCCCTGGTGAGAGAGGATAGTGTTTGGAAACTCCCTGTACTGTTGTTTGCAGATGATACCGTGTTGTTGAGTGAAGACGAAGGGGAGCTGCAAGGCTTGGTGGATGAGTTTGAGAGAGTGTGTAAGAAACGGAATCTAAAGGTGAATGTAGGGAAGAGTAAAGTGATGGTCTTTGAGAGAGGTGAAGTCAGTGAATGTACAGCGAGGTTGGATGGTGAGGAATTGGAAAATGTGAGTACGTTTAAGTACTTGGGTAGTGTGATGAGTAAGGATGGAGGTTTGGAGGGTGAAGTGCTTGAAAGGGTACAGCAGGGAAGAAAGGTTGCTGGTTCTTTGAAAGCAGTGATAAGAAACAGGGAAGTGAGCATGGAAGTGAAAAAGTTACTACATGACAGTATTGTGATACCAACTCTAACTTACGGAAGTGAAGCTTGGACGTTGTTGGAAGGACACAAGTCAAGAGTGAGAGCCGTGGAAATGAGTTATTTAAGAGGAGCCTGTGGAGTCACGTGGAGAGACAGGCTGACGAATGAGGATATAAAGGAGCGTTGTGGTGTTGATGTGGATGTGATAGGAAGCGTTATGAGGAACACACTGAGGTGGTTTGGCCATGTGGAGAGGATGGAGGGTGAAAGACTGACGAAGAGAGTGTATGTGAGTGAGGTGGAGGGGGAAAGAGGGAGGGGGAGGCCGAGGATGAGATGGAGAGATGGGGTGGAGAGGTATATGTGAGAGGGGGGTGTGAGTTGGGAGCAGGGGAGTGAAATGGCGGGGGACAGGGCGACTTGGAGGCGATTTGTTTGTGGCCACCCCAAACGGGATTGAGGCGTCTGGCAATAGATAGATAGATAGACTAACCGGTAACTTTGGTCGGCCCATTCACCGTACCGTACTAGAGACCTTATAGGGTCTCCATACCGTACGGTATGTTCACATTGTTCGTTTGAGATGTTAGTTTTTGATTGGCAGCCTCACGGTGGGGTGCAACGCTATATATATTAAACTTTAAGTATATCATGTTAATGATTTTTTTAATGTCCAGCTATTAGCTCCAGTAAATCTGGTCACCTTAATCTATGACGATGCCGTGGACATGGCTAACATCCCTGCCAGGAGTTTCTCTCATGTGAGTTGCTCAGCCAATTACGATCAGCGTTTCCAAGACTCTAAACGCACGGCTGAAGTACAAAAATTAGACTTTGTCACAGAAGACGTGGACTCCTCATGCAACCCAGAGTACACAATGAATGAACTTCTTGCCCTAAAATCCTGTAAAGACACCAGTCCTGGAACAGCCCTAAAATCCTGTAAAGACACCAGTCCTGGAACAGACACCATCACGTACGGTATGATCCAGCATTATAATCAGGACAACCTGATATTGTGCAATGAGGTTTGGGCGTCCTGAACTTTCCTGGACTTCGCACTGCGCGCACGTCAAACCGATACCCAAACAGCCTGGTTATATTATGAATCCAATTTTATTTCGTCCTATTGTGTCGACCTCTTGTCTGTGTAAAATCATGGAACGAATGGTTAATATATATATATATATATATATATATATATATATATATTTATATATATATATTTATATATATCATCATCATCATCATCATCATCATCAGCCATTATAAGTCCACTGCTGAACAAAGGCCTCCCCCAACCTTCTCCACGAATTCCTTGGCTGAGCCAATCTTTGCCACGTTTTCCCTGCAAATTTCTCTATCTCATCTCTCCACCTCCTGTCTGGCCTTTTTCTGCTACGCTTACCATGTCTTGGTGTCCAGTCAGTCAACCTCTTGCTCCATGGATTATCTCTTGTTCTTGCTACATGGCCTGCCCACCTCCATTTCTGTTCTTTTATAACTTTTATAATATCTTTGACTTTAGTCTGCTCTCTCACCCAAGTTGATCTTTTCCTGTCTCTTAAAGATATTCCCAACATTGACCTTTCCATTGCTCTTGAGAACAGATTAATTTATTTTCCATCGATTTTGTCAGTTTCCAAGTCTCACAACCATACGTCATAGCTGGAATTATACATTCGTTATATACTTTTCGTTTCATACAAACTGGCAAGCTACTTTTCATAATGTTCCTATGTTTACTGAAAGCTTTCCATCCAATTGTAATGCGTCTTTTTATTTCGCTATCATTATCTTTCGTTAATTTTAGTATTTGTCCCAGGCAATTGTACTCCTCAGCTTCTTCAAGAATTTCTCCACTTATTCTTATGACGCTCTTTGGTGTTTGAGGATTAAACATTACTTTAGTTTTACTCCGGTTCATCTTTAGCCCTACTTTGTGACTTTCTCTGTTCAGGTCATTTAACATTTCTTGCAACGTCTCTGTTTTTTCTGAGATTAGGACAATGTCATCTGCAAATCTTAAATGGTTTAGCTTTTCTCCATCTATGTTTACTCCTTTGTTTTCCCAGTCTAGCTTTCTGAAAATACTTTCTAGGCATGCTGTACATAACTTTGGTGAAATTGTATCTCCCTGACGCACGCCTTTCTCAATCTTAATTTTCTCTGAGTCCTTATGTAATTTAACTGTTGCAGTTCCCTCTTTATATATGTTTTCGAGCAGTTTTACAATGTTCACATTCACTCCTTGTTCTCGCAATGAATTTATAATTGCTATGTGCTCCACTGAGTCGAAAGCCTTTTCGTAATCAACAAAACCTAAGCACAGTGGTTTATTATATTCTGTAGTTTTCTCAGTTAGCTGATTCATTGTGTGCAGATGATCAGTGGTCGAATACGCGCATCGGAATCCTGCCTGTTCACGAGGTTGGTTTTCCTCCAAATTTGTAGCTATTCTGTTTGTAAGGACTTTAGTGAAAAGTTTGTAAATGACTGATAGCAAGCTAATGGGTCGATAGTTACTAAGGTTTTTTGAGTCGCCTTTTTTATAAAGTAGAATAACAATTGCATTACACCATGTTTTGGGAATTTTCTTCTGTTTTATACATTGGGTAAATAAGTGAGCAAGCCTATTTTGTACTTCTGCTCCTGCATCCAACAGTAAATCTGGTACTAGTCCATCTTCTCCCGGAGCCTTCCCTCTTTTCATATTTTTAAGAGAAATACTTACTTCGTCTGGTGTTATCTCAAGTATTTCACTTGTATCAACAGAAGAGTTAGCTATTGGTACTAATGTCTTTGATGCATACAGTTCTTTGTAAAATTCTTCAACTCGCTTCAGCATCATATCTCTGCATTTTATGGCTTCACCGTTTTTGTCTTTTAGTGATGTAATTTGTTGCTATCCAAGTGCCATTTTATTTAGGACTTGTTTCAGACTTTTTCTTTTTTTGATGGTTTCTTTGTTTTGATCCATGTTTCTCTTTCTTTTTTCTTCTCTTTGTCTTTTGTTGATAAGCTTGTTTAATTCTGCTCGTTCTATTTCATCTTTCTTTGTTTTTACTTTCATTACCTTTCTTTTTTTCATAAGCTCAAGTGTCTTCTCTGAATACTTCCGGGCTTTGGTTGTAATAGGTTTTCCTACTACCTCCGCTGATTCTTTTAGGACTTTTGTTAGTCTGTCATTCAACTCATCAATGTCACATTCAGCATAACTGAGAGCCTGAAATCTGTTCCTTATTTCCAACTGAAAAGCTGCTTTGTTTTCGCTGACTTTTATTGGGCATATCTTTTTGTCTTTAATCATCTTCTTTCTTTCACTTTTGAAATTGAATCTTGCTGTGCAACCCACCATTCTATGGTCACTTCCAATACTTACTTTGTTGATAACTGTGACGTTTGTGATTGTGTATTCCTTATTTGCTATAATGAAGTCGTTTCATTCTTTGTTTCTCCATTTGGGCTTCTCCAGGTCCACTTTCTCCCTGTTCTTTTGTGAAAGAATGTGTTCATTATTCTCATGTTAAACATTTCTGCAAAGTTTACCAACATTTCTCCTCTTTCGTCCCTTTCTCCCACTCCAAATTTTCCCATACATGCTTCTCCATTTTTTGATTTTCCAACTTTTGCATTGAAGTCTCCCATGAGTATAGTATAGGTGGTCTTTTCTTCTTCCATAATCTGGGAGATGCCATCATGGAATGTTTCAATTTCTTCATCTGAGCTCTGAGAAGTTGGTGCATATACTTGTATCACTTTCAGGGTATATTTTTTGCACAGTCTAATTACAACCACCGCTGTTCTGTCAGATGCACTGCTGAATTTAACAATGTTGTCTGCAAGATTTCTGTTAATTAGAAATCCAACACCACTAACTCTTTCATTTTCCCTTCCTCTGTGGTAAAATAGGTGGCCACTGTCATTTAGCTGAATTACTTTTTCTTCTTTTCTGTGGGTCTCACTCAAACCTACAATATCCCAACTAATGTTTTCCAGTTCAGCCATTAAGTTATCAAGTTTGTAATCTTCAGCGAGGCTTCTTACATTGTATGCATACATCTTCATTGATTTAAGAGTGTTTAATATCCCAGCCTGTATCTTGTCAACACAGTGCTTACTCACTTTCGGTGGCACACTGCCCATAAGCACAGGAGGCAGTGCGGTTGGACCTTTAATAGACGATGATCCAACAGGAACGCCCGTCAAATACTTTGCAATAGAACTCATGTTTGGTTGGGAGGATTGTGGCAAATAATCTCACCTCCCTGCCACATAGTTTCTGGTGAGATGTAATTTTTTTCTGCCACCTTATTCGTTATATTCGATGGAGCCCTATATATCTATAGGGGGTCCCATGGTCCGCGCCGTCTAACCCTCCCCTATCCGCCACCCGGGGACGCACCAGGTAGCAGTGGGATCCTGCCCCTGGATATATATATATATATATATATATATATATATATATATTGTTACATAGTCTATGATTTCATCATCCTTTGTGTAATTTTAGCGCACAGTATGCTGCATGTTTGATCATGAGCGTGTTCTGCCTCAGTCCCCCCCTTCTACCGTTATAGTAGAGTAAGTCGTCCTTTCTGTTGTTCAGAGCGGGATTGTCAACTCTTTGTCCCCATGGCTTCATTTGCGCGTCCTTCTTACAAGTTGTATCAAGCTCTGCTGGCCCCTATATAATGAGCTCAGTCTCTGCATCATTGCCACTTAGATCTGCTCCTCATTTTGTTCACATCTCTGTCCTCCCCTGTACAGTTATTATTGAGTGCTCAGGAAGTCTCCAACCATCTAGCAGCTGTGTAATTTGAGTATAAGCGTAGTTGCATTTCTTCTTGTACTGTGTAGCATAAGGTTAATTCTTAGGCCTAGTAAGGTTTTTGTAATTTGTGTAAGGGTTCTTTGTCAGTCATCATTAATAATATTTTGTATCTGTAATAATTTATCTTGCATTAACTGAGCATTACCCAGTGTATTTTCATTTTATCAGGGCTGACTTAGATAAATTTACTCTTGCTAATTTCGTGTTAATAGAGGCTATTGCAGTTAACCATATATTTAACCTGTTTTTTGCCATTACATTATCCTTATGAGTCCTGAATGTTTTGTTGTTAGTTTGAGCATTAAACTTTAACTTGTAATTTTACCTAACTCTTTTGTTTTGAACCTGGAACTTTACGGGACAGTAGTGATTTTTAGTATTCTCACTTAAAGTGTACGTTATCTTTCTCTGTTCCGTAATATAAATTTGGCGACCTCATATCAAGATATTCAGGATATTATCATAAGGATATTGCTTGATATTTTGTGACTGTTACTTATTCATGATGTCTACTATTACTACGCTTGATGAAGCCAAAGATTTTTTGTCAAATGTGCAAACAGTGTGTGATGTAGAAAACAGAACAAAGAATGAACTTAAGCTTGTTGCTAAACAATTGGGAATTGCTGTTCGCTCTCATCATTCTAAAGATCAAATTGTTGACATGATTAATGAAAGCTTGTTTAATGTAACTCTTCCAAATGAGCAAACGCAGATTGAATTAGCTAAGTTACAGCTAGCCCTGCAGGAGGCTCAGGCTAAGGAGGCGGAGTCTCGTGTTAAGGAGGCTGAATTTCAAGCACGTGCTAAGGAGGCTGAGTCTCAGGCTAAGGATGCGGAATCTCAGGCTCGGATTCAGGAGGCACAGATACAGGCACAAGTTGAACTTGCCAGGATTCAGGCAGACCATGAGTATCGCATGAAACAAGGTGGAACTGGATCATCTAGCTCTGATGATTTTGATGTGGCTAAAAATGTTAAACTTGTCCCTCCTTTTAATGAATCTGATTTAACAAAGTATTTTCAGTTGTTTGAGAGGGTAACTACAGGTTTTAATTGGCCCAAAAAGTATTGGCCAGTACTCCTTCAAACTGTTCTCACCGGTAAAGCTCAAGTAACTTATGTATCTTTGCCTCAGGATCAATGTGATAATTATGATGTAGTTAAGAGCTTGATTCTTAAGGCCTATGAGCTTGTTCCTGAAGCCTATAGAGTAAAATTTAGGACAACTTATAAGCAAGATAAGCAATCCCATGTTGAGTATGCAAAAATCAAACAATATCTGTTAGAACAGTGGTTAAATTCTAAGAATGTGGATTATGATTTTGGTAAATTTAAGCAAATGATTTTGCTGGAGGACTTCAAGAGGTGTATTTATAAAGATGTAAGCCTATATCTTGATGAGAGAAGAAAAAATAATTTGTCTGATGCTGCAGTTTTAGCTGATGAATATGTTCTCACTCACAAGAGATATTCTAGAGAAAAAAGGAAAGCTGAGAGTAAGTACGTTGCCTCTACTCAGAGTACAGGTAACAGGAAAGAGAATAAAGATGATGTTTCTCAGGAAGTAAGTACCAGCTTCACCTCTAGATTTCAGAAAAGTAAATGTACATATTGTAGTAAGCTTGGTCATACTACGGAGAGATGTTTCAGGAGACAGCGCGATGTGAACAAAAAGGAGTCTTTAAATATTCAGTCAATTGGTCTAGTGTCCACCCTTGAGAGTTCCTAGAATTCTCTAACTGAGTTAACTGAACCTGCTTTGAGGGGTAACTTAAATTCTCATGATGGAGCTCCTCTTTTGAGCAGTAACGTGGGTGACACTCTCAAGAGTTCATGTGCTAATTTCCTGTCTGATGGTTTTGTCAGTCCTCTGGACAGTAATGACAGGAAATCAGTTCAAATATATCGTGATACAGGTGCTTGCCAATCCCTTATGCTGACCAGTGTTCTAGGCTCTAATGTTAATTCCTCCGATGAAACTTTAATCTTACAAGGTGTAGGGAATAATTACTTCTCTGTCCCTCTGTGCAGAGTGAATTTAGAGTCTGGTTTTGTTAATGGTTCTGTTATGGTTGGGTTGGTTGAGACACTCCCAATGTCAGGTGTAACTTTCTTACTTGGAAATGATATTGGTGGAAGTCAAGTGTGTCCAGTTCCTCAGTTGTCTAGTAAGCCAGTGGCTGCGTCCCAGGATTGTGATATCCCTGATGTGTTCCCTGCATGTGCTGTCACTAGGGCTAAGTCTAAAGTTACTGGTGATTTAGAGGATAATGATGATGATGATGTTATCCTAGCTGACACTTTTCTTGCTAATTTGGACCACTCACCAGATGAGGCAGTACCCCGTAGTGTTGATAATTTGTCTCGTCAAGAGTTGGTTGAGTTGCAGGTTGCTGACCCTGAGTTGAAAGGTCTAGCTAACTCTGCTTACAGTGAAGAAGAGTCAGCTGGTGCTTCTACTTGTTATTAAGTAAAGTCAGGAGTACTTATGAGGAAGTGGAGACCCCCAACAGTATCAGCCGACTGTGAATGGGAGGTTGTACATCAAGTTGTCATCCCTCGTGTTTGTAGGCAGGATATCATTAGAGTGGCTCATGAATCCAGTTTGGCAGGACACCTTGGAGTGAGGAAGACTGTGGCACGCATTTTGAAACACTTCTACTGGCCAGGTATCTTCAGGGATGTTTCCTGGTATTGTAAGTCTTGTCACACCTGTCAAGTTGTGGGGAAGTGTAATCAGACCGAAAAGGTTGCACCTCTAGTTCCCATTCCTCCTTTTGAGGCGCCATTCACCCGTGTGTTGGTGGATATTGTGGGCCCTCTTCCTAAGACTTCTTCAGGATTTTCTTATGTGTTGACCCTGATTGATATGGCTACTCGTTATCCTGAAGCCATTCCACTTTGAAATATCTCAGCAAAGAACGTGGTTAAGGAAATGCTAGGGTTCTTCACAAAGTTTGGTCTGCCCAAGGAGGTACAGTCAGACCGAGGAAGTAATTTCATGTCAAATGTTTTCAAGCAGTCTCTGAAAGAGTTGGGCATCTCCCAGATCACATCTTCAGCTTACCATCCCCAGACCCAAGGAGCGTTGGAGAGATATCATCAAACACTCAAATCGATGCTCAAGAAATACTGTTTGGAACATCAGAAAGACTGGGATAAAGGTCTTCCATTCGTTGTGTTTGCCGCAAGAGAATCTCCAAATGAATCACTGGGCTTCTCACCTTTTGAACTACTGTTTGGCCATGAAGTAAGAGGACCCCTTAAGCTACTCAAGGAATGCTGGCTGTCGGAGGAAGATGACGTCAACCTGCTGGAGTATGTGATGAAGTTCAAATTAACGGCTGTCCACTGCTTTACAGCTGGCGAGAGAGAATTTAGGAGCTGCTCAGGAGAAGACGAAAACTTGGTATGACAAGAAGTCCAGGTTATGCCACTTTCAGCTAGGAGATCATTTTTTGATTCTGCTACCGGTTCATGGGCAACCTCTTCAAGCCAAGTTTAGTGGTCCTTATTTCGTGGAGAAGAAACTCAGTGATGTCAACTATGTCATCGCCACACTAGATCGTAGAAAGAACAAGCAACTATGTCACATCAACATGCCAAAGTTATATCATAGGCGGGACGAAAATAATCCAGTCTGCACTGTAGCTGTTCCACCCGAGTCCGCAAGTGAAGCTCTCCCATGCAGTATGAGCCTGAGTGATAGTTTGGGGAAGAATCCTGATATCATGAATTATCTCCAGACTAAGCTTTCTCATCTACCTCCCGAGGAAAGGCAGGAGTTTTCGGCATTACTGCAGGAGTACCCGCAGGTGTTCCGTGCCACTCCAGGAAGAACCACTGTGTTGATGCATGATGTCGATGTTGGAGACGCAAAGCCAATTAAACTGCCTCCTTACCGTGTGAACCCAGTGAAAGTTCCTCTCATCCAGAAGGAGCTTGACTACCTGTTGGACCACAAGATGATTGAGCCCTGTCAGAGCGAGTGGAGTTCTCCTGTCACTCTAGTCCCTAAGCCAGGTGGTCACAGCAGCTTTGCATTGACTACAGACGTGTTAATCAGATAACCAAAACAGACACTTACCCTCTCCCTCGTGTGGAAGATTGCATAGACAAGATCGGAAAGGTTAGGTACATAAGTAAGTTTGATTTGTTAAAGGGATACTGGCAAGTACCTATGACTGAACGTGCTAGGGAGATCTCATGTTTTGTAACACTAGGAAAGAAAATGTTATTGCAGATTGCTTATCTAGACTTTAGACAGATTGTTTTAGAGTAATAAGAAATTTCCTTTGTAAATTTCTTTTTCTTTGTGGGGAGGTGTTACATAGCCTATGATTTCATCATTGTTTGTGTAATTTTAACGCACAGTATGCTGCATGTTTGATCACGAGCGTGTTCTGCCTCAGTCCCCCCCTTCTACCGTTATAGTAGAGTAAGTCGTCCTTTCTGTTGTTCAGAGCGGGATTGTCAACTCTTTGTCCCCATGGCTTCATTTGCGCGTCCTTCTTACAAGTTGTATCAAGCTCTGCTGGCCCCTATATAATGAGCTCAGTCTCTGCATCATTGCCACTTAGATCTGCTCCTCATTTTGTTCACATCTCTGTCCTCCCCTGTACAGTTATTATTGAGTGCTCAGGAAGTCTCCAACCATCTAGCAGCTGTGTAATTTGAGTATAAGTGTTGTTGCATTTTTTCTTGTACTGTGTAGCATAAGGTTAATTCTTAGGCCTAGTAAGGTTTTTGTAATTTGTGTAAGGGTTCTTTGTCAGTCATCATTAATAATATTTTGTATCTGTAATAATTTATCTTGCATTAACTGAGCATTACCCAGTGTATTTTCATTTTATCAGGGCTGACTTAGATAAATTTACTCTTGCTAATTTCGTGTTAATAGAGGCTATTGCAGTTAACCATATATTTAACCTGTTTTTTGCCATTACATTATCCTTATGAGTCCTGAATATTTTGTTGTTAGTTTGAGCATTAAACTTTAACTTGTAATTTTACCTAACTCTTTTGTTTTGAACCTGGAACTTTACGGGACAGTAGTGATTTTTAGTATTCTCACTTAAAGTGTACGTTATCTTTCTCTGTTCCGTAACAATATATATATATATATATATATATATATATATATATATATATATATATATATATATATATATATATATATATATATATATTACGAGCTGAAGACTTTGTTAAGTGATCAACAATATGGCTTCCGTAAACACTGAAGTACACTGGATCTTTTAATGAATTTGGACCACTGCATTTCGGAGGCATTGCCTAAAGAAAATTTCATGATAGGAGTGTTCTTGGACGTCCTTAGAGCCTATGACATGATGTCGCGACACGGTATCCTAATGAATCTCAGTGCTTATGATTCAGAGGGTAATTTTCTTCTATTTATTTCCTTTTTTTTTTTTTTTTTTTTTAAAGGATAGGACTTTCTTTGTCAGACTGTCACATGATGTAACATCTGTTGTATTTGTGCATGAAAACGGGGTACCCAAGGGCAGAGTGTCTAGATCCACTTTATGTGGTATTATGATCAATGATATTCTGCCACTAGCTCCCATCCCGGGCAATCTTAAGTACCGTACCTGCTATGTTCTAATTATTGTGCAATATGGCACTCCTCCCGTAATGCACAATTTCGGCTGAGCGGATTCTAGCAGCCCTTGATTCCTTCCATCAGTGGGCCGTGCTGTGGGGATTTAAGTTTTCCATCCTTAACTCTACCACTGCAAGTTTTACCACCCATAACGTCCTTGGCTTGCATTTGACTTTGGGTAATCACCTGGTACTTTATCAAAATTCTATCAAATTATGGGGCTTACATTTTTATCTGATATTAAACGTTAAGTATATCATGTTAATTATTTTATTGCTCGTTGTGAATAACCATTAAATGTTCTTAAGTACCTAGCGGATACTATTCTGGGAGCCAACAGGAAGATTTCATTCATGTTGTATAGATCCCTTATTAAATCTAAGCTTCCTATGGCTCACAGGTGTATGGGTCGGCATCTGATGCCACAATGAGGAGGTTGGGTGTATTGCAGAATAAATGTTTGGGAATGTGTCTTGGAGCCCTGTGGTGTTTGCAAGTAGCTCGCATGGAGGTTTCGTTTCGTTTCGTTTCGTTTATGAAGGCTCCAATATGCTTGAATGCGCATGCCTTGGTCATCGAATGGCGGCTCTCCATGCTGCTTGATCTCTGCCAGCATCCCTATCCAGTCCCTTATCCTTGAGGTCACACTCTATGACCTCGTCCCAAGGCCTTGTCGGTCTGCCGCTCGCAACCCTACCACCAATGTTCATCCTTCTCACTTCCTGTAGCCAGCTGTCATTCCCTATCCTCTCCACATGCCCAGACTATTTCAATCTACCTCTCCTCATCAAAACATCAATACACTCCATTCCCATCCTTCCTCTTAATTCTTTCATCATAAACCTAGCCCCCCCACCCCCAGGCCCAGCATTCTAGGACGCACTGCACATCCATCTAATCATTGCCATTTCTGTACATTTGAGCCTGCAAATATCCTCTTTAGTCCCCAGATCTTACTACCATACAGCACTGAACTAACATGTCGCATACAAATATCCCTTAGAACATAAGGAGAGTCCTGTCAGTGTCAGGTGAGGCAACAGCCCCCTAAACTTCTTCCAAGCACTCCTAACTCTAGCCATAGAGCTAACTCCTGCCCCACCTCCAGCAGATAACAGATCTCCCAAGCAACGGAACTCTTCCACACACTCAAGAGACTTACCAGCAAGATCAATCCTATCACACGTGACAATCTCCACATGCGTTCCCGACACACCACAAACATGAAATCAGCATTATCTCGCAGTCTGCTTCTAATACCACTACATATCTTATCCAAGAATCACAAACACTGTACAAGATGAAATTACTTCCCATGCCCTTGTGGTAAACCGTACATGGCCACTATCCCTCTTCTTTGACAGTATACCTTTGCATTATTCTTATATACTCTCAAGCCCTATTGCCCCATGCCATCTCTCCACTTCCTAAATCTTTCCTTTGCTCCTCTTTCATTCTCTGCAGTCAACACCAAATCATCGACATACAACATCTCCCATGGCAGCCCATTTCTGAAATCACGTGAGAAGGCATCAAACAATAAGGGGCTCAAAGTGACACCTCTGACCATTAATGCTCAACCACATTCACGTAAAACTCATCACTCAAATCTCCATTTACTCTCACCTGGGTGCAAGCACCCACTTACATAGCCATTAACACTCTAACAATTTATTCTTCGATTCCAAGCTTTCTCACTGTCCTCCTCACCGCCTCCCTAGGGACTCTGTCAAAGGCCTACTTCAAATCAAGAAAAACAAAGTCCAGCTCCCCTTTCTTTCCTATATTTATTTTTTGAGGCTGTCGAACAGTGAATTAGGTATCAGTGGTCCCTTTGCCTGGCATAAACCCAAACCTCATCTCATTAATATTCACTCTTCCTCTAATCATATGCTCCAGAGCTCTCCCCATTACCATGATTATCTGGTCTAAAAGTTTCCTGCCTGTATAATTTCCTCTTTCCAGGGTACCACCCTTTCCCTTATACACATTTACAACCATACTCTTCAGCCAATCATCTGGGACAACACACTCTTATATAATCGTATTTGTCAAATCAATAACTAACACCATTCCTATACTTCCTGAGGTCTTCAGCATTTCAGCAGTCAGCCCAGACACACCTGCTGCCTTCTCCATCTGCATCCCGCCTATTTCCCTGCTTAGAGTAGCAGCGTCAATCAAAGGACAAGGACCAAACTCGGATATGCTGACTCCAAACCATCCTTGTTCCAGTCAAGCTCCTCATTCAGCAACTTGTAATAATGCTCTCTCCATGCATCTTTCGCATCCTAATTTCACCACTACCTTTCATTCATCATTCCTCATACACTGCTCACATATGATATCCCTGCTTTCCTTTTTCATCTGATTTTCCATCTTAAATATCATATCCTTCCTTTCCTCACTATTTAGGTTACGTAGTGAAAGTCTCCCTGACTCTGATTTTGCAGTGTATACCTATTTTCTAGCCATACGCTTGGCAGCTAAGGGTTCTTCTTTGTTACCACCTTTTTTCTACACCCTCATCCCACCACCATGTTACTTTATGTCTTCGGGGAACCAGTAACTCAAAGGAGATTGTTCGTGAGAGCTCTGTACTGTTTCTTAACAGTTCTGTCAACAGCTCCCTTTTTAGCCACCGCTCTAATCATCTCACTATAGAAGGCATCCATCACTGTTTGGTTCTTCAACTTCCACATTTTCCTCCTAAGGGGCTAGATCCTCTTCTTCACCACCTGCTCCTTAAACACCAAGTCACATATCAGTAAATTGTGTTGCTGCACACACTCTTCGTCCCCTATAGCTTTATCATAGCTCCAACTTCCTGTCAGCCCACCTGACCAGGAAATAGTCTATCTGCTGCTATGTCCCCCAGACTAGTATGTAATCAACCTACTCTCTCTTTTCCTAAAACGTTTATTGCACACAATCATGTTCATTGCCTCCCCAAACTCGAATAATCTTTCCTCTTCCACACTCCTTGTACTTTATTGCTTATCCCTCATATACCCCTTCATATCCTTGAGATGTTTCACCCACAAGACCAATCAAGTCCTTTGCCTAAACTACAGTCTCTTCATCCCCCATACCACATACCACATGTATTTAGTCATCCCAGAATCCATCTTCTTCCACATCAGCTGCAGCCTTTGGAGTATATGCTGATATAAAGGAAACTGTCAGCTACTGATCAAAATTTTCACTACTATAATCTTTCAGTTCGCTTTCATTACGTTCATAACATATTCCACATATTTTTCCTTTACCAGCACACCCATACCACCATATCCATCTGCCCTTCCCTGTCAAAATATAATATATCGACAATCCCTCCCTGCAATCATTCTGGCTGATCCTCCCTTAAACCTAACCTCCTGTACACAGCCAACAACCTCCACCCACATCCTACTCATTGCCTCGACCACTTCCCCAGCTTCCCCAGCTTTACCCTTCAAACTACCCACATATCCAAGATGCCACTCTGATGCCAGTATGTAATTTTGTATCGTTATCATCAGGCTTTCTAATTTTCTCATTCTTGGTCATGTCATTAAAAATAAATACCTGGTAGGGGGAGAGACAGACCACAGACCCTGCCCACCTGCAGAAACCTGAAACCCAAAGCCCACCAGCCGTGACCACTGGCTTAGGCAGAGGCCTCTGGGCATCCTGCCAGGACAGCTACATGGATATCCTCCAAGTGCGACCTGGCACTGGAACTTCCTGCCATTATACACCCACTGATAGGGCAGCCTCCAGGGGCGCTACTCCCAGGTTCGGGCCCGTCTCTGTTGGGTGGAAGCGGTAGCCTGGGAGCTGCAATACCCTGTACTCTCTAGCACAGATCCGATCCCCATCCCACTCCGTTTCCCACAACTATGCTGGCAGAGCCTGCGTTACGCCTCCCCTCAATAGGTCCGCCACTAGGTAATGGGGGCAAATTTTTCTGGCTGCACACACTAGCTGGTGCCAGCTCCTGTGACGTAGTGGGGTACATTGCGTGATATGTAAAGAACATGTAGAGTAATGCATGAGCTAGTTAGAGAAAAGTGTTTGGGAGAGTATGCTGGTCTACTCTGCATGTAGTGTCACAGTGAAAAGATCAGCAAAGTGGGATGGCCAGGATATTCTGATGGCTAGTGAGACATGAATTCAGGTCTCCCAGTCACCAGCATTCCCATTTTCCTTGGGAGCATCACCCTGATTGGCTGCTTCTTTCGAGCTGCATTAGGACTGTACGGAAATGTGAAATTGGCAATGTGACCTGTACCCCCCTATATCAACACCAGCCTCTTGTGTAGAGAGGGGTAGGGGTCATTGGCCACTTGCCATACGCCTTCACTTAGTGACTCAAGAGCTTCGTTTGCACCTCAGTGACTGTGAAAAGTTGATGTTTAAAACTATAGTGCTCTGGGGGCCACCCAACTTTATCACTGACTGTTCAATGGCTCTCAGCACCGAAGATCAAGGCGCCGGAGGCGGAGGTCCACCGATTATTCGGTAACATCATCAGAAGTCGCTTGGGGTTCTACCAACTGTACGCTGATGGCTTCAGATTGAGTGAATGTGTGGGTGCTAGTGGTTGACTGAATGTTCCCTGAGGTTTCAGTTGCCGACTTATACATCTCTGTTTACGTCTGAACTTCTTTCTATTGACAAAGCAATGAGCTGTGTTCTAAATTCTGGACATGGGTCATATTTCAAACTTTGCTTCAGCCCTTCAGGCAATTGCTTCTTGCAGTACTGATTCTACTGAAATCCAGGGCCACATCATTAAAAAATTGCATTCTTCTAACAAATCTTTCACTGTGATATGGGAGCCTGATCACTGTCGTAGCCTATATACGGCAGTAAGCAGGCTGACTTACTTGCGAAGTCAGCTGTAGAGCTCGAAGAGTCTTCGGACGTTCCTCGTGATCTATGGTCGAGTCTCTCCCTGGGATGGAAATCAATACGTTCCTCGTGATCTATGGCCGAGTCTCTCTCTGGGAAGGAAATCATTACGTTCCTCGTGATCTATGGTCAAGTCTCTCCCTGGGAATGAAATCAGTAAATCTTTAGCTGCAAAGTTAGTGGACCGCCCTAAATATTTCTGCATTCAAGCCACTCCTTGGCGATTAGGATGCTGCACGTCCTCCCAGCTGCCTGGAAGAGTGAATATTGGGAAGCCTGCAAATGAACTACTCACTGTTTACTCATATGATGCCACATATTGAGAGACGATTTCCGCTGCACTGTGACATCTATGGTGGCGTGTTATCTATCGGTCATAACATCTTGGGCTGTAACCGATTTAGTCATGAATGTGCTTCATTTATAAATTCTGCGGCATAGCGGACGTCCCCACCACTTTCCACCGTCCTGGGTGATGGGGATACTGTTATGACTGATAAATTGATGGCTTTCTTGAGGGAGACCGGACTGATAAGAGTGTTGTGACTTTTTTACTGTATGGTTGTGGTTTTTTACTTGTATCCATGTATATATATTATATATGTATATATATATATATATATATATATATATATATATTATATATATATATATATATATATATATATATATATTGTTACATAGCCAATGATTTCATCATCCTTTGTGCAATTCTAACGTACAGTGTGCTGCATGTTTGATCACGAGCGTGTTCTACCTCACTCCCCCCGTCCTCCCTTATAGTAGAGTAAGGCGTTCTTTCTGTTGTTCAGAGCAGGATTGTCAACTCTTTGTCCCCTCTGGCTTCATTTGCGCGTCCTTCTTACAAGTTGTATCAAGCTCTGCCGGCCCCTGTATAATGAGCTCAGTCTCTACATTAATTGCCACTTAGATCTACTCCTCATTTTGTTCACATCTCTGTCCTCCCCTGTACAGTTATTATTATTGTGAGTGCTCAGGAAGTCTCCAGACATCTAGCAGCTGTGTAATTTGAGTATAAGTGTTATTGCATTTTTTCATGTACTGTGTAGCATAAGGTGTTAATTCTTAAGCCTAGTAAGGTTTTTGTGATTAATGTAAGGTTTAATGTCAGCCAATTATTAATAATAGTTTGTATCTGTAATAATTTATCTTGCATTAACTGAGCATTACCCAGTGTATTCTCATTTTATCAGGGCTGATTTAGATAAATTTACTCTTGCTAATTTCGTGTTAATAGAGGCTATTGCAGTTAACCTTATATTTAACCTGTTTTTTGCCATTACATTATCCTTATGAGTCCTGAATGTTTTGTTGTTAGTTTGAGCATTAAACTTTAACTTGTAACTTACCTAACTCTTTTGTTTTGAACCTGGAACTTTACGGGACAGTAGTGATTTTTAGTATTCTCACTTAAAGTGTACATTATCTTTCTCTGTTCCGTAACATAAATTTGGCGACCTCTTATCAGGATATTCAGGATATTATCATAAGGATATTGCTTGATATTTTGTGACTGTGATTTATTCATGATGTCTACTATTACTACGCTTGATGAAGCCAAAGATTTTTTGTCAAATGTGCAAACAGTGTGTGATGTAGAAAACAGAACAAAGAATGAACTTAAGCTTGTTGCTCAACAATTGGGAATTGCTGTTCGCTCTCATCATTCTAAAGATCAAATTGTTGACATGATTAATGAAAGCTTGTTTAATGTAACTCCTCCAAATGAGCAAACGCAGATTGAATTAGCTAAGTTACAGCTAGCCCTGCAGGAGGCTCGTGTTAAGGAGGCTGAATTTCAGGCAAATGCTAAGGAGGCTGAGTTTCAGGCACGTGCTAAGGAGGCTGAGTCTCAGGCTCGTATTCAGGAGGCACAAATTGAAATTGCTAGGATTCAGGCAGACCATGAGTATCGCATGAAACAAGGTGGAACTGGATCATCTAGCTCTGATGATTCTGATGTGGCTAAAAATGTTAAACTTGTCCCTCCTTTTAATGAATCTGATTTAACAAAGTATTTTCCGTTGTTTGAGAGGGTAGCCACAGGTTTTAATTGGCCCAAGGAGTATTGGACAGTACTCCTTCAAACTGTTCTCACCGGTAAAGCTCAAGTAACTTATGCATCTTTGCCTCAGGATCAATCTGATAATTATAATGTAGTTAAGAGCTTGATTCTTAAGGCCTATGAGCTCGTTCCTGAAGCCTATAGAGTAAAATTTAGGACAACTTATAAGCAAGATAAGCAGTCCCATGTTGAGTATGCAAAAATCAAAGATCTGTTAGAGCAGTGGTTAAATTCTAAGAATGTGGATTCCGATTTTGGTAAATTTAAGCAGATGATTTTGCTGGAGGACTTCAAAAGGTGTATTAGTAAAGATGTAAGCCTATATGTTGATGAGAAAAGAATACATAATTTGTCTGATGCTGCAGTTTTAGCTGATGAATATGTTCTCACTCACAAGAGATATTCTAGAGAAAAAAGGAAAGCTGAGAGTAAGTACGTTGCCTCTACTCAGAGTACAGGTAACAGGAAAGAGAATAAAGATGATGTTTCTCAGGAAGTAAATACCAGCTTCACCTCTAGATTTCAGAAAAGTAAATGTACTTATTGTAGTAAGCTTGGTCATACTACGGAGAAATGTTTCAGGAGACAGAGTGATGTGAACAAAAAGGAGTCTTTAAATATTCAGTCAATTGGTCTAGTGTCCACCCTTGAGAGTTCCTAGAATTCTTTAACTGAGTTAACTGAACCTGCTTTGAGGGGTAAATTAAATTCTCATGATGGAGATCCTCTTTTGAGCAGTGACGTGGGTGACACTCTCAAGAGTTCATGTGCTAATTTCCTGTCTGATGGTTTTGTCAGTTCTCTGGACAGTAATGACAGGAAATCAGTTCAAATATATCGTGTTACAGGTGCTTGCCAATCCCTTATGCTGACCAGTGTTCTAGGCTCTAATGTTAATTCCTCTGATGAAACTGTAATCTTACAAGGTGTAGGGAATAATTACTTCTCTGTCCCTCTGTGCAGAGTGAATTTAGAGTCTGGTTCTGTTATGGTTGGGTTGGTTGAGACACTCCCAATGTCAGGTGTAACTTTCTTACTTGGAAATGATATTGGTGGAAGTCAAGTGTGTCCAGCTCCTCAGTTGTCTAGTGAGCCAGTGGCTGTGACCCAGGATTGTGATGTCCCTGATGTGTTCCCTGGATGTGCTGTCACTAGGGCTAAGTCTAAAGTTACTGGTGACTTAGAGGATAATGATGATGATGATGTTATCCTAGCTGACACTTTTCTTGCTGATTTGGACCACTCACCAGATGAGGCAGTACCCCGTAGTGTTGATAATTTGTCTCGTCAAGAGTTGGTTAAGTTGCAGGTTGCTGACCCTGAGTTGAAAGGTCTAGCTAACTCTGCTTGCAGTGAGGAAGAGTCAGCTGGTGCTTCTACTTGTTATTATAAAAAGTCAGGAGTACTTATGAGGAAGTGGAGACCCCCAACAGCATCAGCCGACTGTGAATGGGAGGTTGTACATCAAGTTGTCATCCCTCGTGTTTGTAGGCAGGATATCATTAGAGTGGCTCATGATTCCAATTTGGCAGGACACCTTGGAGTGAGGAAGACTGTGGCACGCATTTTGAAACACTTCTACTGGCCAGGTATCTTCAGGGATGTTTCCTGGTATTGTAAGTCTTGTCACACCTGTCAAGTTGTGGGGAAGTGTAATCAGACCGAAAAGGTTGCACCTCTAGTTCCCATTCCTCCTTTTGATGCGCCATTCACCTGTGTGTTGGTGGATATTGTGGGCCCTCTTCCTAAGACTTCTTCAGGATTTTCTTATGTGTTGACCCTGATTGATATGGCTACTCGTTATCCTGAAGCCATTCCACTTAGAAATATCTCAGCAAAGAACGTGGTTAAGGAAATGCTAGGGTTCTTCACCAAGTTTGGTCTACCCAAGGAGGTACAGTCAGACCGGGGAAGTAATTTCATGTCAAATGTTTTCAAGCAGTCTCTGAAAGAGTTGGGCATCACCCAGATCACGTCTTCAGCTTACCATCCCCAGACCCAAGGAGCGTTGGAGAGATATCATCAAACACTCAAATCG
Organism: Coenobita brevimanus; assembly: GCF_032717465.1. NCBI lineage: Eukaryota > Metazoa > Arthropoda > Malacostraca > Decapoda > Coenobitidae > Coenobita > Coenobita brevimanus. The sequence continues at coordinate 24,438,804 of NC_137019.1, read as the reverse complement.
ATGCTCAAGAAATACTGTTTGGAACATCAGAAAGACTGGGATAAAGGTCTTCCATTCGTTGTGTTTGCCGCAAGAGAATCTCCAAATGAATCACTGGGCTTCTCACCTTTTGAGCTACTGTTTGGCCATGAAGTAAGAGGACCCCTTAAGTTACTCAAGGAATGCTGGCTGTCGGAGGAAGATGACGTCAACCTGCTGGAGTATGTAATGAAGTTCAAAGAACGGCTGTCCACTGCTTTACAGCTGGCGAGAGAGAATTTAGGAGCTGCTCAGGAGAAGATGAAAACTTGGTATGATAAGAAGTCCAGTTTACGCCACTTTCAGCCAGGGGATCAGGTTTTGATTCTGCTACCGGTGCATGGGCAACCTCTTCAAGCCAAGTTTAGTGGTCCTTATTTCGTGGAGAAGAAACTCAATGATGTCAACTATGTCATCGCCACACCAGATCGTAGAAAGAACAAGCAACTTTGTCACATCAACATGCTAAAGTTATATCACAGGCGGCACGAAAATAACCCAGTCTGCACTGTTGCTGTTCCACCCGAGTCTGCAAGTGAAGCTCTCCCATGCAGCATGAGCCTGAGTGATAGTTTGGGGAAGAATCCTGATATCATGAGTGATCTTCAGACTAAGCTTTCTCATCTACCTCCCGAGGAAAGGCAGGAGTTTTCGGCATTACTGCAGGAGTACCCGCAAGTGTTCCGTGCCACTCCAGGAAGAACCACTGTGTTGATGCATGATGTCGATGTTGGAGACGCAAAGCCAATTAAATTGCCTCCTTACCGTGTGAACCCAGTGAAAGTTCCTCTCATCCAGAAGGAGCTTGGCTACCTGTTGGATCACAAGATGATTGAGCCCTGTCAGAGCGAGTGGAGTTCTCCTGTCACTCTAGTCCCTAAGCCAGGTGGGTCACAGCGGCTTTGCATCGACTACAGACGTGTTAATCAGATAACCAAAACAGACACTTACCCTCTCCCTCGTGTGGAAGATTGCATAGACAAGATCGGAAAGGCTAGGTACATAAGTAAGTTTGATTTGTTAAAGGGATACTGGCAAGTACCTATGACTGAACGTGCTAGAGAGATCTCATGTTTTGTAACACTAGGAAAGACTTTTGCATGTTCTGTAATGCCATATGGTATGAAGAATGCACCAGCCACATTTCAGAAGCTCATGAATGTTGTAACAGAGGGTTTGGCAGGGTGTGTTGTTTATATTGATGATGTATTAATCTTCAGTGACAACTGGAAAGATCACCTATGCCATGTCAGTAAATTTCTTGAGCGTTTGGTTCAGGCTAATCTTGTAGCTAATTTATCAAAGTGTGAGTTTGGTCAAGCTAAAGTTCAGTAACTTGGGTACGTAATTGGTGATGGACATGTTGCACCACCAGGAGCTAAGGTTCAGGTTATAAGTGATCTTCCCAGACCTAAAAGCAGGAAAGAGCTAAAGATTTTTGGGAATGGTAGGTTATTACAGGAAATTTGTTCTTAACTTTTCAATTCTTGTATCACCACTTACAGACCTACTGAAAAAGGGAGTTAAATTTGTCTGGACCGATAACTGTAAATCCTCTTTCAACAAACTTAAAGCTATCATATTAAGTCAGCCAGTGCTCGCTACTCCAAATTTTGCTAAGCCTTTTAAGATGGCTGTTGACGCAAGTGATACAGGAGCTGCAGCTGTTTTGCTGCAAGAGGATGGTCAGGGTATTGAACACCCTGTATCTTATTATAGTAAGAAATTCACTCCACCTCAAAAGAACTACTCAACTATTGAGAAAGAGCTTTTGGCCTTGATTTTGGGTTTACAGCATTTTTCATTTTATTTGTGTTCTGGTTTTGACCCCATAGTCATTTATACCGATCTTAACCCACTGAAATTCCTTAGTAAGTTTAAAGATAAAAATCAGAGATTGACAAGATGGAGTCTACTTCTTCAGGAGTATTCATTAGACATACAACATGTCAAGGGGAAAGAAAATGTTATTGCAGATTGCTTATCTAGACTTTAGACAGATTGTTTTAGAGTAATAAGAAATTTCCTTTGTAAATTTCTTTCCTTTGTAAATTTCTTTTTTCTTTGTGGGGAGGTGTTACATAGCCTATGATTTCATCATCCTTTGTGTAATTCTAACGTACAGTTTGCTGCAGGTTTGATCACGAGCGTGTTCTACCTCACTCCCCCCGTCCTCCCTTATAGTAGAGTAAGGCGTTCTTTCTGTTGTTCAGAGCAGGATTGTCAACTCTTTGTCCCCTCTGGCTTCATTTGCGCGTCCTACTTACAAGTTTTATCAAGCTCTGCCGGCCTCTATATAATGAGCTCAGTCTCTACATTAATTGCCACTTAGATCTACTCCTCATTTTGTTCACATCTCTGTCCTCCCCTGTACAGTTGTTATTATTGTGAGTGCTCAGGAAGTCTCCAGCCATCTATCAGCTGTGTAATTTGAGTATAAATGTTATTGCATTTTTTTTTGTACTGTGTAGCATAAGGTGTTAATTCTTAGGCCTAGTAAGGTTTTTGTGATTAATGTAAGGTTTAATGTCAGCCAATTATTAATAATAGTTTGTATCTGTAATAATTTATCTTGCATTAAATGAGCATTACCCAGTGTATTCTCATTTTATCAGGGCTGACTTAGATAAATTTACCCTTGCTAATTTCGTGTTAATAGAGGCTATTGCAGTTAACCATATATTTAACCAGTTTTTTGCCATTACATTATCCTTATGAGTCCTGAATGTTTTGTTGTTAGTTTGAGCATTAAATTTTAACTTGTAACTTACGTAACTCTTTTGTTTTGAACCTGGAACTTTACGGGACAGTAGTGATTTTTAGTATTTTCACTTAAAGTGTACATTATCTTTCTCTGTTCCGTAACAATATATATATATATATATATATATATATATATATATATATATATATATATATATATATATATATATATATATATATATATATATTCAATTAGGGTTGGTAGATGACGTTTATGAAGTAGTTCCTGCTTTCGATAGTACTGTTTCCTATAATGGTGACCCCCCCCCCAATTTTAAACCTGGTGCCTCGCCTGGCAGTCATCAGTTGATGAGTGTAAACGTGCACTATAGAAAGGAATTGGGCATTTGCAGTCTATGATGTTCTGCTGGGCGAGGGATTAAACTTTTTGTACGTGTAATTATTTTCCATCCGTTTGTTTATGTTTTCTTAATTGGGATTGTCAGTGAACTTATATCGAATAATTCTTGTCTAATATAAATCTCTTGCATATATTGATGCTCCCTATATTAATACACGTGCCTCGCCTGCAGTCGGTAGGTGATGAATTTATGTGTGTAATGAAGGAGACATTACACCTCCGCAGTTGACTGTGTTCTGTTGGACGAGGTATTTTATCAATTAGCGTAAGCCCTCTGTGAATGATTAGTTAGTTTAGCTAATGGTCTCTTTAGTTCTCAGTGTACAACAGCGATTTGTGTGTTAGGTTTATTGATTTTAGGGTCATAGCATAGGAATATTTTGATGCTTTGAACAAGTAAGTGTTCTTTTGTTTCTGTTCACTTTGTTATTTATTCATTCCTTTTTTTGGTGTGTCCGACTCTGGGCAAAGGCTTCAGAACCTATGTCCGGGCATATCCCCAAGGCCCAATAGTCCTCCTACATCTCCACATGTCACCACTTGGGTGCTAACACCCTCCATCAATATTCATTACATGCTAGGGCTGATAACATACAAGACTGGTGTACTAGTATCAGCAGGGGTGTTTTTACATGTCGAAGGGTCTTCTGGTAGATCAGTAAAGTCTCCTTAGGAAATGCAAATCCATAAAATGTTCCCTGCCCCAGCAGGGATTTGAACCAGGGTCCATTAGGACTGCAGGCCACCTCTGGGTCCATTAGGACTGGAAGTCACCCCTCTACTGATTGAGCCACCGGGTCCATTAGGAATGCAGGTCACCTCTCTACTGATTGACCCACTGCCTCCCCCCATTTTGGACAAAACATATAAAATTGTATGTATACAAAAAATGATATAGTTAGACATAAGAAAGTGAAAATGAATTTTGCTAAAAATACGAAAAAAAAAAAAAAAAAAGACAATGAGTAAAATACCCAGGGCCCCAACATGGCAGGTCGAAAGATCTACCACAGTTCTGGCTCAAAAGGGGGCAGGAGAAAATGGGTGCAGCTACCCACGAGTTGCTGAGATACAAGTGTTCGTCAAGAAGGACACAGGAAGCAAGTGCACCCCCACGGCCGGAAGTCCCGGAACTGCCACACAGTCCATATCGCCGATCGAGCCAACAGAACCAGCAGCGATGAGGGCTAGTCAACTTAGTGCTTGCTAGAGGCAGTACAACCGGGCTTGCTAGATGTGGCTTGGCAATGCAAAAGGAGTTCCAGTGTTCCAGTTGTTGTTGGTAGATGCAGCACCCTTGAGCTTGCTAGAAGCTGCTTGGCAACACAGACGAATTTCCAGTATTCTAAGTGTGCTTGCCAGATTTGGAACCCAAAAATGGCCAAAAAACGTAAAAAAAAAAAAAATCTGACATTTTTTTCAACCGTGCTTTGAAATTGGCGTGCAGCGCCAACCAGCTGTGTTTACGCTTGCTGCTTGCCTCCCCCATCCCTCCCGGCCTCCCCAGTTACCACCTAACTACCATCCTGGCTAGATGCTTATTCAATCGATGCTGCAAGTGCTCGTTTTTGTGAATAATCAGTGAATAAACTGCAATACCTCGCCATGAGACCACATGGAAATTTACAGTGTTGTGCAGTGTTATGAAATTAGAATTCAGAGTGGAAAGTTTAAGTACAGAGTGTAAACTGGCGGTTGAAACTGGCGTGGTGCAATCAAGAACAGCATGTGCAGTGTTAAACAGTTGTAACTCATTGTGCAAAGGGTTAAGTGCAGCACAACATTGGATTACTGTATGTGCTTCAAGAGCATTTTCACCACTGCCAGAGCCTAAGAGAAGGCATGTTAACCTTCGTAACGAACGGCCACGGACGTGTTGTAAGTACTCTATACACTGCTAACTATTCTCCATACTTCTAATTCCTCATTCTCTGGTTCCTTTTCATTTATTTCGTACTTTCTGTCCCTTATTTGTGTGAATAGAGTCTTAAACTAGGTGCTATGCATGTCCAGTAGAGAGTTATGTAGGTATCAGTCCAGGAGGCAGAGGCCCACTATCCGGATGGACCCACTTTCCAGACATGCCCTTGGCTCTATTACATCGGCTAGTGGAGGGATTACTGTAAATGTGTCACCTTTCTGGTGAATGTATTCAAAATTGTTATGTGCTACAAGACCATCATTGTACCCAGCACATACTTCACAGTAGAGTCTTGTGTTGGAAGAGGCCATAACTAGCAGGACAGAGTGACTGATTTGCTGTTAGTGAGTATGAAGATCGCTGCAGTAATATTGAAGCTGACACTGGGCTGTTCCTAAGCACGTCAGCAACGACATTAACTCGTCAGAAAAGCGACATTTTCTTGATTGGTCCTAGTAACTTTTTACCGCTATGGCTGAAGCAACTTCCCACAATTAGACATGTACTGCACAGGTTCCACTATAACATGCAGGAAGTAAAGTCTGTCAGAAATGTTAATCATATGAGAACTGAGGAGTTGATGGTCCTTTGGCATGAAGCCGCTATTCCTACTATCCTTGAAAAACAAGTAACTGAGAAGTTAGAAAAATTCCATACCACCTGGTTGCTGCTGGAGAAAAACAGAAGAAGATGCTCTGAAACTCAAAGAAATAGAGAGAGGGAGTGTGCTGCAACTTTCGCTTCTCTATTTGACATTGCTCATTCTGATGCACTAACTATGACCATGATCAAAGAAGATAAAGAATTCCTCGCTAATCGAAGACAAGACCGGAAAATTTACATGAGTACAGAAGACAAGGAACTGACCAAAAAGAAAGAAAGAATCCCCAAACGAACAATGTTGATGAAAATCATCAACAAAAGGCTATTGCTGCAGCCACCTCAACAGCAAACAGTGTTTGCATAACTGGTGAAACTGACACCTCAGATGATACAAATGATTCAGATGTTGATTTTGCACCTAGCCGTTCTTCAAAACTGGCAATTAACTATGTGGATGCCAAACCAAAGAATCAGCAGATTCCAACATCCCAGGTATATACCATACATGTGATTGGAGCTTTGGACAGAAACAAAACATCTGATTGAGAGGCGGTTCGTTTAATGGCTCCACTTGCAGCTGCTCTTGGTAATGATGCCTCTTCTCTTCCCATTTCCCTTAGCACCATCCACAGAGTCAGAAAGAAAGCAAGACAAGATCATGCAGAATTAGCAAGAGCAGAGTTTGAGCCGGAATATCCTCTAGTCATACACTGAGATGGCAAGTTTCTGCCTCAAATTGCTGGAATAGGAAAAGTTGACAGCCTACCTGCACTGGTGTCTGGAGATGGAATAGATAAGCTTCTTGGAGTGCCAAAGATATCTCTGGCAAGGCAGAATATGAAGCCAAAGCCATTTATGATCTTCTGGTGCAGTGGAACCTGGTACACAAAGTGCAGGCAATGAGCTTTGACATCACATCTGCAAATACTTGTCGAATCAATGGAGTATGTACTCGTCTTGAGAATATACTTGGTAGAGAACTACACTGGTTTGCCTGTCGCCATCATGTTATGGAACTGGTTCTTGCAAAAGCATTTTCCTTATGTTTTGGACCATCAGGCTCACCAGATATTCTTCTCTCCAAAATGTTCAAATCTTGTTGGTCAAATCTCAACCATGAAAACTTTCAGGCCTTGGAGCTAAATGATGAGTCGACAGCTTTGTGTAGTTGTTCTCAAAGATGTGACTGGCCAGGAAGTGCTCATCAGGGATGATTACCAAGAACTGGTTGAACTGACGATGATTGTGCTCGGAAGTCCACCCGAGAAAATTCACTGGCAAACACCAGGGCCTATCCACCATGCAAGGTGGACGGCTAAGCTGCTTTACGCCATCAAAATATATCTCTTGCATAATCAGCAAGACGTCTTTCATCTGACAAAGAAAGAACAACGTCAGCTTCAGTGATTTGTACACTTTGGTGCACTCCTTTACACTAGAGCATGGATAGAAACCCCCCTTGCAGCTGAGGCACTTGCTGGAGATTTGGCATTCTGGGCTGATCTTGACATATACTAAGACACTGATGGTGAGATTGCCGCTGCTGTAATGAAAGTCCTGGAGCACCACTTGTGGTACCTGTCAGATGAGCTTGTGGGTCTCACATTTTTCTCGTCAGAGTTCCGGCAACAGAGAAAGCCAAGATAGTGAAGGCTATGAGCAGAGAACATGGAATACGCCATGTGAGAGGTGATCCGACCACTCTAGCAAAAGAAACAAGTTTGGGAGATTTAGCAAGCAAGCGGACCATGAAGATTCTATATCACCAAATTAGAGAGTCATTTCTTATGCTTCCACCAGATTCATGACACACAAATGAGGATTATCTGCAGGGAAAAGAGTGAATAAGAAATTTGAGGGTGGTGAAAACATTGCTGAATGTGCCATAAAGCTCTTTGAAGAATATACCTGTCTTATTACCAATGATGAGGAAGAAAAGCAGTTTCTCCAGCAAGCTGTTGAAGCAAATCTACATAGGCGTCTGTTATTGCTGCTATGAAATACTGACTGGTATTAAGAATTCTGGTTTGATAAATGTACGAGACTTATGCTCACTGAAATTTTTATTACTGATATTATTATTCCATATTATTCTGCTGTACTTTCATTGTAAGTTTCGTTTTACTGGAGAAAACATCTATCTCACCAACATCACGTTTGATAGTAATACATATCACCATAATTCTGATACTGTATGGCTCTTGAGCACTGTCTTCTAGATGCAGTGGGAAGGTAAAATTTTGGCAATAGTATACCGGTGACAAACCTAACAAAATGAGGGGGTGCCCTGACTTGTACCATGAAGTTCATTTTTTGTCATATACTGTACATGTGGGCCACCCTAGTGTGCTTGCTAGAAGCGGCACCCCCGAGCTTGCTAGAGTCGGCTTGGCAACGCAGAAGGAGTTCCAGTGTTCCAGTGTGCTTGCTAGATGCGGCACCCCGAGATTGCTAGAGGCGGCTTGGCAACGCCGAAAGAGCTCCTGTGCTTTAGTGTGCTTCCCAGATGCAGCACCCCCGAGCTTACTAGAGGCAGCTTGGTAACCTAGGAGTTCCAGACAATGCACTCCCCGGATTCGGGCAGGCTTCCCCAACGTGACGCTGAAGCTGGAGCAAGTCCCCTCCCGACTCACACACATCCCCTCCCAGAGGTAGAGAGTGCCCTTCTTCCCCTGGAAAAGGAATCCCGAGCTTGGTAACATAAACTTGTTGTCCCTACTGTCTCGGGTCCCTTCTAACTTAACCGCTAGAGCCACTCTGGGCACAAATCACACAATCCTATCGTCAGACTAAGAGGAAGAAAGAGCCAGACATCGGGCCTTCACTTTTCTGGAGCCAGAGTCATAGCCTATCTTCCCCTCAGCCTTATTGCCATTAATTCACCATACTACAATACCCGTACAGACGTAGGGTTAAACCCCGGCCCCCTTCCTCTTTCAAAGAATACCTCGGTGACGAGTGTAAGTGCCATATCCGGGACATCTCCCTTCAGATTTCCCCTCCCCAGTTCCCGTTCCCCCCAGCTGACCATTTCCTACAGTTAGATCGCACGATCTCGGATGTAAGTTGTGTATAAAGGCTAGGGAAATAATAGATCTTTCACCTTGCCAAATAGAGTTTCTGTGTTTACCGTAACCTTAAGGTGTATCGAGTCCTGCTTTGGTGTTCCTTCCTGTTTAGAACCCAGTGGACTAGAAAAAGCCAAGTACAACAATGACCTTGGCCCCCGAGCGTTTGGTTGATCCCCCCCCCCCCCCAAAAATGGATGATACAGGTGAGGATGTTTCAGTCCACTTTTTGTTTTATATACTCTACTCGCTTAAAGGCCGCTTTTGGCGGCCTCCGCTCGATACCAAACCACTTCCTATCTTCAGAAATGAGTCATAACTCGGGAACTGGTGGCCTGATTAGATTGATTTTTTTTTTTTTTTTTTTTTTTTTTGTCACGTTGGAGCATTTTAACGGCACCTTGTTCAAACAAGAATTTGCGCTACATGCGCCGTTTTTGCTGTTAATGTACCAAACAAACAGACATGCAGAAATCGGATCATCATAATAAAGACATTTTGTTCCAGTGAGTTAGCAGGCATGGTTGGTTGTAACACTAGCGAAAAAGAAGAGGTTGCTAGTCTCAGCGAGGAAATAATTATGTGAATTGTAATGGTTTAGAATGCTATATTTTCTGAAAATATTAAATGAGAACAAGAAACCAAACAAATTTAGCTTTATAAAGTAAGGTAAGTAACATTGAAAACACATACGTGAAGAGTACACTTAGGAGCAAAACATTACCAAAATCAGCAAGAAAATGAGGACCACACAGATTTAAGTGTGGCTTAATGAGAGTATACAGTGAGGTGTTGGGGTGGGAGCCGGGTGGCTTTAACAGCTGCACTGTAGGGAAGAGAGTGGTAATGCTTGTGTTTACTGTTGGAGATTATAGATTGTCGAGATTGCCGCCAGTCATAAATAAGAGTTTGGTTCTTTTACTTCTCAAACTATCTTTTTACTGAATAAGCTTGCTTTGTGATAGCCAGAATGAAATACTAATACAGTGTAATCGGGCTAAAAGATTCAACAGATAGACCTTTCCGCTATTTTGATGAATGATCCCATAGTTGGAAAATCGTCAGGCGTTATTTAAAGCAAAATACTTCAATAATGCATGGCATAGTTATTCATTGCGTCAGTAGTGCATAATGATGAGCAGCTTTCATAAGCCCTTTTATTCTTTGTACAAACCATGCCAAAAATCTGCGTCCATAATGACTGCAACTAATTCAGAGGATCAGTATATAGACAATGAGAACAGTACTGTTGTGCCGGTAGGATTAGTTTGGTGTCTGGAGATGTGAGGAACATTCCAGAAATGTAGTGTTGCGCCGGCATAATTAAGTTAATGTATATATATCTGGAGATTGAGGAACATTCTAGAAATGAACTGTTGCTCTGTAGGATTAGGTTAACGTTTTATATCTGGAGATTTCGACATGTCTGCTTTCTTTACTTTCCATCATACCTTAGGAATTTGTTTTGTTATTTTTGTTAATGTATGTTGTTAAGTGCATTATTGCGTGAGAAAATGTGAGTTCTCTACTAGATTCTAGAATATTCTGGGCTGTGCTAGTAGGGGGAGCCGGAGGGGGGTATATTAAGGCAGCGCCATAGAGCTAAGGAAGAGTTTTGCGAACTCGGTTTCAGACCCCACCTCGCGCGGTCACCTGTGATTGGCCGAGAACCGGTTATGTGACATATGGGCACCATATTGCATCCTTACCTCACCTTCTCACCTCCCTGACTGCCATCAGAAAGCACAGAGACCAAAGTGGACGCTACACTTTCTATGGCCATATCACCTGCTGTATACCTATATTTGACCAAGAGATGTTCTAACCACACATGTATGGTTAAGATACTGCAAAGGTTTCCTAGAGATCACACAAGCAGAAAAGAATGGGAAATTAAAATCCGTCGGAAAGACTGGACACCACACAACAATTCCTATTTGTGTTCTGTGTGTAAATCTGTTCTCATTCTCTTTAAGTTTTTTGTTCCGTCTGTGTACTGTCTCGTAAGATCCCTGTCCGTTCTAACTATTGCAGTAGACTGTGACGTAATAAACTTATTAGATAGGCTGATAGTTACTTATCTGTTTTCAGTTCGGTTTCACGTAAACTATGGAATATATATATATATATATATATATATATATATATATATATATATATATATATATATATATATATATATATATATGTGTGTGTGTGTGTGTGTGTGTGTGTAGGGCATTAGGAAGAAATAGCTGAGGAGATTATTCACTGTAAGGCTTCATAGCTACGCCAAAAAACATTCGCAAAAATAAGGCTCAACGGTATAAGTCTGGAGGTGAATTAGGAAGCAAAAGCATGGCTATAAGATTCGCTGTAAAGAAGTATAAGTAAAAACTCTTCAACGAACACTAAGGCTGTATATTGTAGTATGTCCTGTATATAAATATTTTTACTCCATATATAGATAAGTGTTATAATAACGTATAAATGAAGTGGTGGGAAAGCAAATGAAAACATTCAAGCACCTAGCAGCTTTTGTACAGGATTTTCAAGCTAAAACAATGTTATTAAATACTTGTTGTTAGGCGGGTATAGAGATACCTTGGTTAGGTTTTCATTTGCTTTCCTACTGTTATTATACATTGAAAACGTTCTGTCATGATCATCAGCCATATATGTATGTATGTATGTATTTATGTATGTATGTATGTATATATATTAACATATACCCTATATATATATATATATATATATATATATATATATATATATATATATATATATATATATATATATATGACCTGTACCGAAATAAAAGGCTAGGGGGTTGATATCTGTACTTTTAGTATTTTCATACGCCCGGTCGGTGACGTTTAGATGCAAGATGGCGGCCAGTACAGCGGTTGACCAAGCTCTTCCTACTCTATGGCGCTGTATGAAGGGGCCCGCACAGCTTGCTAGCAGAGTGGGCCACACAGTTCAGTTCTGTGAGTTCGTCAGAGAGCAACAAATGGAGCATGTTGTGTCTGTATGCATGGCAGTTCAGTTCAATTTAGTTAGTGAGACAGGGAGTAGTGTGCGACTGCGAGTCAGAGCCAGCCAGACAGTGAGAGTCAGAGTCAGTATTGGGCATGTAGTGAACAGTGAGTCAGTGTCGGATGGACAGTGATACTGGGTCAGTGACAGGCAGTGACAAAGACAGTGAGAGCTAATCAGTGAAGCACAAGAACAGTCACTCAGAGAGTCAGTGAGTCATTTCAGTCAGTAAACAAACAGTGATTAGAGTGAGGTAGCGAGGGAGAGAGAATACTACGTGTTTTACCAGTGTACATACACACTCCACCACAACTTATGTTCCTACATTGAGAATATATAGTGTAATTTGATACATAGTTGTGGTAGATCTTCTAATGTGGTTTCGGAGAAACCTATTATATCAATTTTTAAATTTATGCAGTCAACATCTTGCACTAAAAAGTTGTTAAGGTTGGATGGAATACTTCGAGTATTCATAAATATGACTGATAATAAGGAACCTTGGGCGTGTGGTTCATATGAGAGCCCGCCCGACTCAAAAACAGTACTGAGATTCAGGAACAGAGGTTAAATGGTTCAGAACAGAATCCGGATCATAATCTTTACCAGAGTTATTCTGCATTGGACCACAAATGACACTGAAGCTCATTATCATTTAATACATGGAATGGAAAAATATTGTCATGATTGTGAGTAAATATCATTGCGGTTAATTATAATTGAGATAATATAAAAGGGAATTAGAATAAAGAGATCATTAGTAGATAGTGGAATTATTTACAAGTGTCTGGAGGGCGGAGAGTCATCTTGCCTGCATTATTATGTGCTTTAGGTGTAACTTGGTTAGTAGCAGAATGAGATTTTTGTTGGCATGAGAATGTGCTGGTGTAACTCTCAGATGCCATAGCGGAGGCGGGGGAAGTGGTGGTGGGGGAAGGTGGGGTGCTGGTAGATGTCACCCACAGAGGTGGTGGTGGGGGCTTGGCAGCATTGGTAGTCAAGGTCGGGGCGCTGATTGAGGTGGTTGCAGTCATTACATCCATGTCTGAAGCAGTGGTGATAGCCACGGTTGAAAAAGATGAAGCGATAGCTGTGCTTACTGGTGTGATGCTGGTTGATTCCACTTCCGTCACTATGATAGTAGTAGTTGCAGTATTAGAAGCTGTAGTAGTGGTAGTCTGCTTTGAGTGGACAGATGTAACAGAAGCCGAGCTGAAGGGAGTTTGCCGAGATGAAGATTCTGCAGCATCTTTCTTGGGTGCTGTGGTTGAATCTTTCTCTCGCACTACCAGGTTCGATCCAATAAACTAGGCCAACTTGTCAGTTCTCTAGCCTTCTTCAGTTCTGGAATTCGGTTCCTCTTTGTTTGCTGAGAATTTGGGCAGAGGTCTTCGTTGATATATATTTGTGTTCCACGCAAGCTGCCTACATTTCTCAGGACAGCATCCCTATCACTATAGCAAGTGAAACGCACAAGAATGGGTCTACAGTACAGTAGGTCGATCTACTCGATGGGACCCCATGTGATGAGCTTGCTGCACGGACACATCAGACATATCCATTTTCTCATTTAGGAAGTTCTTTACCTTTACACAGGTTTGCTCCCATGTCTCCCACACATCTGGCAGACCATCAATTTTCATATTGTTTTGCCTAGAATTATCATATATTTCGTCGCATCATGTAGTGAGATGGTTTGACTGATTTCGTATAGCAGTTATCTCTTCTTGAAGTGTTCGAAACTGGTGTTGATCTTCAGAAGATTTTGTTGCAGATTCTTTATAGTGGCTTTTAAATCGTCAACTTCAGCCTGACTGAACCCTAAGCTTGTTTTCAGAGATTCATTTGTCTTGGTTAGATTGTCAAATTTGGTACTCACTGATCCCTTATTAATTTCAGCGAACTCCCATAGGTCTTGCGTTTCAGTTAACATGGCTTCACGATCCATTGTGAATCAAAAGCGGTCAGTGACATCACAGTTTGTTTTCTTTGATAGCCCCCACGCCTGCGCAGTAGGAAGCAGAGCGACTTATTTATTGCTCCAAAAGTCACTAATGCAAATATAACATGAAGTCACTATATCACTCCAATGTTCACTAGGCACTCACAAAGTTTGTAGAGAATATCCAGTTCAGCAGTTGATTCGGTGATGTTAATAGGTGCGAAAAACTGGGAACAACTTTTTCCCTGGTGAGAGAAAGAAAACATGAGAAAATAAATATTTTAGCTCAATTATTCTTTTGTTATTGTTCATTTACTTCATCAGCAATGTTGAAAGTTTACACCAAGATGAAATTATGATTATAGGTGTTAACCCGAGGCATCCCATCAACATATGGGTACATTGCAACATTTTGCATTTGCCAGTCCTGTCAACGTACTGGTATGTCACGCAATTGCAAGGTTCATAATTTGCACAATTTTTAATTTTCGCGCATGATTTTTCGTACGTATACACGGGACACCTTCCTCTATTCATCCACAAGATGCCAAGCAGGGACAATGCCTTACACCGCATAACCTCCCCCCTCCCTGCAAGCCATTGTCTCGGCAATTCACCTGTTACCAGTGACCTGGCCAATAAAGACATTCAGGGCCAGAGTGATTCCCCAATTGATGACAATGTGGAGGACAAAGTTTACATAGCATTAGAGGAAGAAACAGTCAGAAATGATGATTAGGTAATGTGGCAAAAGAAGGTCAGGTATGGTGATGAGTTAGTGAGTGAAACAATGCTTATAATGCCTATATTACTGTTTGAAAACCAATATACTCTCGTACTACATATAAATTCGTACCAAGTAAATAAATAAATACCGTTTATGAGTGATCTGAAATAGTTACCCTCCCATAGAACTCGTTTTCATTGGTGCAACCCTGTTAGAAAACCCAGTCAGGTAAGGAGGTACTGCTACTGGATCGAGTATTTTAAACCTCGGGTGAGCGATTTCTCTATGAAATTTTCGATGTTTCTCACCGAAAGTGGAAGTTTTAGCCCCCCAATTTTTTTTTCGAAAATACCTCGGGATTGGGGGGTGTCGGAGGTGCGAAATAGCTCGGGACATGACGGGTTAAACGCTTGTTCACCCAGCACGTGCTCACAAAGTGCACTTTACTGGTAAGAATGCATTTGATTCAGTTGAAAGCCATTTCAGTGCTCATATTAGAAGTCGACTTAATAAGTATAGAACTTCTAATTTCAAGTTTAAAACGTTCACGGTGTGTAAGAAAATGATTATTCATTCCAGACTAGGTCACTGGGGATATGAGGCCTGCACCATACTGTTATGGTCTTAATGTCAGCTTTCATGTAAACGTTAAGGTTAAGATAATGTTTATTAACGTTTCGTTCATCATTTCCTTGGCATTTTCCATGACAGTTCCAATACTGCATGGTGGTTCTTCCTCCCAGATTCCTGCAGAAGAAATTGATAGACAGTGGAGTTTTTTTTTTTCTTGTCTTAGATTTCTAGAAATACTGTTTCGAAAGAGCCAATGAGTATATAGCACTTTTTGTTTTCCTCTGTTTGCTACACCTGAATAAACAAATAAAACTATTTGAATTAAGCACACCAATAAACGATACTGAACTTAATACCTAACGATCGGTAAAAGAAACCTCTTATCTAGTACCTGCCATATTCGACGGGGTTCTGGTGGAGATGCAGCAGGAGCCGGGCCAGGTCCTTCGGGTGATAGTGACGAGCATTGATATGGGAGTGAGGAGGCAGGTACAGTCGCCAAACTTTCCACCTGGGCCACCCCGCCACGAGAGGTGGGTAAGGGGTGCTGGCAACAGTGTAGGCTATCTGTTTGTTCGTGTGTACATGCTTGATGAAAGTTCGGATCATCACCTCTCGTTTTCCTTAGTGAACCTCAGTCAAAGTTCATCCCAGTAATCAGTTGACAATTTTTAGGCGATAGAATTTCAAAGGAGCTTCTTGAAAGTGTTGGATAATGCAAGTATTGAAAACAATAAGTAAACTAATTCAAAAGACCGCATCTTTACGTATATTATATATTTAAAAACGTATTCTTTTTCATTATTACATGATAAACCCATGGCTAAAAAATGTCTACTGCATATTGGGGGGGAAGAACCGTCGTGTGACCGGCCCTTATGGTTGAAAAGTAGATATCTGTGTCTGACTGTTCGTTTTGCATTTAGTCAGTCCTGGGCCGATCCCGATTAAACCTATTGAAATACCATTCTTGATCCGAGACATGATTAGACAAGTTAGGTCATTAATCGTTACAGGATTACTCATTGGGAGGATATTAATTTAAACTAAGTTGGAGAGTTAGGAGCTGTAGATGTCGGAGGTTGAAACTCGTTCGTTGAGGCAGAATACTGCCTCGAGTCAGCTAGTCATGAGTCAACCTTTCGTTAACAATAGAAAACCTAAGCATCTCATCACTTAATCATTACGTGGATCTCTGTGCTTGCAGTGCAAACACGGCAATTGTTTTAATAGTTGATATATATTAAATATTTGAAACAGTACTGTGGGTGACGTGGTAGTTAACGCTTCCGCCAGGCGATCCGTGTGACGTGGTTCCACCCCCGTCAGGAGAGATGGGTTTCTCCTATTAAACACCAAGCCCTTGTCTTATGACCTAGGTCTTGGTTGCAGCCAGTCAGCAACCAACATCACATATCCTCGCACTCCGGACCTCGGTGACGGGGGCTAAAACGAGGTTCGAGGGATAAAAAAAAAAAAAAAGCGTTCCAGCCTGTAATGATAATTTCATGTTCGTTACGTTGCATTTACCAATCACATAAGTAATATCACAGGCAATGGTGATATAAATGTCCAAACAATTCATGAATCAATAAAATTGAGCTTAAAATGACTGGGAGCTTTTGCATACTGTGGTGAAGAGATGGTGTCTTCATCTTGCTATAATGTGAGATAATGTTGTTCGGTGAATAATAGATGAGCATGTAAATGTGTGACCGCACACATAAGCGGCACCGCTCACAATCAGTTTTCCTTTCAATGTGTAATTCAGTCATACGTTAGACGAATGGACTATAAAGATGTGCTGTAATGATCATAGTCATATGAAAAATGGTACGGTAAATCATTATCATAGCTGATATAATAACCACATTCGACAAAAGTATGCATAAATTCTCTGCCTGCTGAGGTGACAGTATTTTAATCTCCTACCTCTTCGTGGTGCACCACAGAACACATGAAAACATCTGCCTGAAGTACTACCAACGAGGAAATAAGCAACCGTTAACAGTGTCTGAACATCATCCTAATGTTTATTGGTCAGTGTCATTCATGATGTGAATATGGCAGGCAATCTTACTTGTAACTGGATGTAGATGTTAGGTAAATGCATTCATCTTCGACCTATACTGATAATGGTATCAAGTGATAACCCTATGAAATGGAATTACTGATATAATGAGAGAGTGTGAGAGAAAGGCTTGGAGTGATTCCAGTATTTAGTGCATTAACATGTTATTGTAACAATGTAAAAACAACATAGAAAATAAGATGTTTAGTATTGTTAAAAAATGTAAATATTTGGTAGATTGCCAATGGATCTCAAAAAGTAGTTCGGCAGTTATTGTCACTGGCGGTATGAATAACGTAACCCCCTCCCCTCAACGTCCTGCACCTTCCCTGGCCTTCACTATGCCAAGCTCCCCCCTTAAGCAGCTCTCCCACCGGCTCGACCAGTTGCAGGAAACCGGTCGCATGGAATTGTTGCATGTCACAGGTTGCACGGACCAAGGCCAAATATGTATAGTATAATATATATTATTGTATTATAAATAAAAGTTTATATTTATATAAGAATATTATTTATATTACTTTATTATAAAATTTATATAGTCATATATCTTTGGCCTTGGTCAGCGCGACCTGTGGCACACAACAATTTTCCATGCGACCAGTTTCATGCAACTGGCTGAGCCGATGGGAGAGCCGCTTTACTCCTGAGACATTTTTCTCACCACCTAACTCCGTACCCAGCCATCTATGGGATGAACTCTGACTCTGACAGAGGTTCACTATGGACGAAAAGAGTTGATGATCCGAACTTTCGTCGAGCACGTACACACGAACAAACATATACACTGTTGCCAGCACCCGTTACCCACCTCTCGCGGCTAGGTGGCCCAGGTGGAAAGTTTGGCGACTGTACATATCGTAGTCAGAACCTGTAGATAAAGGAGGAAGGTATAGCCTACTCATGTTGTGGATCAGAATCAAACGTGAATACACTCATCCCTCAGCACACACACACACACACACACACACACACACACACACACACAGTACTAACCTCCCCACACAACAGGGACCAGATTGAAGACGAGAGGGTTGTAGAGCTTTTCAGTGATGTAGTCGTCACAGATGCTGTTCTCCATTGACAGATAGAACGAGTAGTTAGTGCTCAATACATTCCTCCAGCATGGCTCATTTAAGGGCCCTGCAGGTCGGCACACTTGTGTCCCACATCTCCCATACCTGTGGGGGAGCGAAACGTTTAGAGAACAAAAATAAATAAAAATGCCAGGTCTCCAATCCACCTACACTCCAAGTACTGGGTTCCGAGCATTAAAGCACAGCAGGGAAAAGTCAACAATTATATACCTATCTGAAGTAAAAATGTTGCAAATACACAATTCGAGAATGAACATCGTCAAGGAGGACCCAGATATTGATGGGGTGGGGGGGGGCTGGAGCACCATGATTTCTTGCCATGAGTGTTTGAGACAAAGAAAAACACACAATCAAACAAAATATATTTATCACTATACCTTTCCCTCTTCCACAGACTGGACAGAAAAACAAGCTCCTTATTAAGTGTGTACAAGTATATATGGGATTCGGACAAACCATCCCATCTTGAGAATCCCCTCACGAGTAGCACACACCTGAAGGAAACCCAGCAGATTTGTTGACAAAATTGGCTGTCATGCTCAAACCTTTAACCACTGAAGCATCTGTAACGAGCTGGGATGACACCATTGGAATTCCTCTACAGTTGTTGCAAACAATGGCTTTTCTCCATTCCACTGGTATTGCTCCCGCGTCCAAAGCATCATTTATAATTTCTCTCAATCAAACTATTCCAGTCTCTCCAAGAGCCTTAATAATTTCCACTGGCGACCCATCCTTTCCCCTCACTTTGCCATGTTTCAGTTTACCAATAGCACTTCTTACCTCCTCAACACTTATGTCACCTTCATACCCCTCTAGGTTATGTTCCTGGACTTCCGGCATATCCTCATTATCATTTAAATCCCCTGCATTTAGCAATCTTGACAATGACTTCTCCATCTCTCCGATATATCTTCTGATCTTGTTAATAGATTAGTTCCTTGTTCACTTTTTACTGCATATGTAACTTCGGTATTTCATTTTCTATAGTTCCTTGCTGTGCTGTATAATAGTTTTCTTGTCTCTTTCACATCTCTACTCAGGTCTTCCCCTATACGTTGCCAGACTTCTGTTTTTGTGCTCCTCTGTATTTTCAGCCTGATTTCTTAGCTCTACATAGTTAAGCCTGTCTTCTTGCAGTCTTGTTTTCTTCCTCTTCCAAAAAGCTTTCATCTTTGCTTTCACTGCTTGGTCCACTTCATCTGTCCACCAGGCAGTGCTTTTCTTTACAGTGTTTCCACTAACTTTAACCTGTATCACTTCCTCAGCAGTCATTTTAAAAGCATCTTTTAAAGTTTTTCCATTTGCTCTTGATGTTACTATTTCCTTTGTTTTTTATTTTTTCTTTAACTTTGCATCTAAGTTGTTCGACATATTCTATATTTTTAAGGTTTTCGAATATAAACCTCCTTCTTTTCTTTTTACTTTCAGTTTTTGGTACCTGTACACTTATTTTCACCAGTGCAAAAAATAATTCGTATGTGGACGAAAATTTAAATGTCGTCACTTTTTACCTTTTTTCCTCCCTCCAGTATTCTGCTTCCCAACCTTCCTGCCATTTTCCTTAACCTTCAGAAAAGTCAGAAAAAAAAAAAAACCAGCCCTGGATATCTACCTTACAAGACAAAAACAGATGGGAAAAAATAGCGATGGAAACAGAAAATGTGGCATTAAATTTAGGAAAAAAAAAAAAAAAGGAAAGAGGGCCAAATACAAACAGATATCAACCACACTAGTTAATGACGTAGATAATTAGTTTTTGCTGCCTTCTGTTTTATCGTCTAATATTATAACCCCAATTAAATCCCTTTAAATTACAGGATAGAAGTATTGTCACCACTTGGATCCTCTGACCACAATCTCAGCAAAGCCTCATTAGTTAGCCCTCCAAACCTTCCAATTCTGAACCGTTAGGGTGACCCGATGGCATTTTGTTAGGGCAAACTCGGATGGATTTAGAAATTATCTTGCTGATATTCCATGGCAGTCTTTCTTCTCTAGTAATTTCAATTGTACCCGGTCCCACATTAATTACTTTACATTAACTGGTATGGATTTATTCATACCAAGTCAACAGTTCACCAAAAGATCGAACTCTCCAAAATGGTTTGATAGCTGTTGCGCCAGAGTAACGGCCCAAAAGTCATTAGCATATAATTTTTACTTAAAAAAAAAAATGAATCCGTCAATTTAAAAGTGCTAGAAACCCTGCAAAAACTTTAATAAATCTCGCTAATTGAAACTTTCTTCAAAATTAAGAATCAAAACTACTTAACAATCCGAATGACAACAGAAATTCTGGTCAACTATCAATTCTTTCAATAATACCCTTAACAAGTCATCATCCATTCACCCACTAAAATCTTCAGACGGTAACACTACTGTACAAATGGTAAAGCGAATATACTTGCCAGTACATTTGCCGGAAGTCAGCCAGAACGTCCCAGTACTAGAAATTGACTCTCCTGAAATTGTTCCCCTTAAAATTCTGACTAGATACGTAATATCCATCCTAGACAATTTATCAACCAACAAAGCTCCAGGCCCAGATGGAATTCCTCCAATTCCTCTGAAAAAGTGCTCTCCAGAGGTTGCCTCTGTTCTGGCTAAATTATTCAGACTATGCATACGTACTTCTTCATTCCCCGATTCATTGAAAGAAACCAATATCCACCCAATTCCAAAGAAAGGAAGAGCCTCTAACCCCTCTGATAATTAGGCCTATAGATCAATAACTATAACATCTTCCTTTGGTAAAGTATTTGAAATTGTAATAAATAGGCACATAGACACCTTCAATCCAACAAAATTATTGGTAGAGAACATGATATTCACCACGAAAGTTACACCATTGATATACTCAATCTCATGACTCATACCATCCATCAGTTAACTGACCAACACGGAGACACTCATGCAGTAGCCCTTGATATTTCTAAAGCTTTCAACAGAGTGTGGCACCGTTTCCTGCCATCCAAACTCCCTTGCTATGGACTAACGTCTTTTCTTCACTGTCTTCCTCATATCTCAGTGACAGAAAAATAAGAGTAAAAGTAGATTATGTATATTCCAATTTCCACCCAATTAACGCCAGCATGCCACAAGGACCAGTTCTGGCGCCAACCTTATTCGTAGTTCATATTAATGAACTCTTGTCTGTCACCCACAATCCCATCCATTCAGAGGCAGATGACTCAACACCTCACAGTTCAATCACGCTCAAACACCTTTTTACAAAGTTTAATATCTCTTAACTTTCAACTCAGTGCAACCATCTCCATAAATCAAGACTCATGGGGACAAAATAGACTAGTCTCATTTAATGCTAGTAAAACCAAGTATATACAATTTACTAATAGACAGATATTGCCAGATTCGTATATTACCTTCAGTGCTACTAATATTCCCATCTCCAAAAGTGTTGAAATTCTCGGTGTTTCACTTAACAATGCCCTCAACTGGACCTTTCATGTCAGATCACTTGCTAAAACCACCTCAAAGAAACTTGAATTATTGTACAGAGTCCTTAACTTCTTCACTGAAGAGCAGTTAGCTATAAATTATCAGTCATGTGCACTCTCAGCTGGAATATTGCTCACCCTTGTGTAATGGATGTGGAGAGGTTGCACTAAAACAACTAGACAAATTTCAGAACAAAGCTGTTGGAATTATTAATAACCCTGCTATTACTTGTAAACTACCTCCCCTACAAGAAAGAAGTAATGTTGCCTTCCTTGCATTATTTTACAGATACTTTTGTGGTAAATGCTCAGACGAAGTTGCGTCTATCGTGCCACTTCCCCATGCCTTCCCTTACGTTACACAGGTATCTGGTAGCGCTCATGACTGGAATGTCACACACCCATGTTGCAGAACTTCTATCGGAATTCTTTTATTCCCCGAACTGCATCTCTCTGGAACTCGCTTTCACGGAGTTGTTTCCCCCCAAACTTCAACCTACAGCTGTTCAAGTCCAACTGTGACAGATTTTTTATGAATGGAAGACGCCAGTAATGTGGTGTATGGATTATTTTTTAATTCATTTGTTTTTCCTTGCTGTGTTTTATATACGGTATATATATATATATATATATATATATATATATATATATATATATATATATATATAGAGAGAGAGAGAGAGAGAGAGAGAGAGAGAGAGAGAGAGAGAGAGAGAGAGAGAGATCAAGCATGTTAATAAGTGAATAAGTATGTGATGTTCATTCATTCATTCATTGCCAGACGCCATGTATCCCAAACGGGGTGGCCAAGGGCTTAGAGTTAATTGTTTTACAGGGAGGGGCACTAATCCTCCACCAACCCCACTTGACACGTAGGGAGAACGTAATGCCAACAGCATCTGGTGTTCCCAGGCGGTCACCCATCCAAGTACTAACCAGACCCAACACAGTAACAACTTGCTAGATTCAACCACACTCAAGTTGGGAATACTAGACACACACACACACACACACACACACACACACACACACACACACACACATTACACATGTACACCTAATTGCACACGAACATTTGTTTTCACAAATTTCCATAACAGCATTTTAGTGTAGTACATCACATACGTAAGCAACGTATGTGATGTACTACACTAAAATGCTGTTATGGAAATTTGTGAAAACAAATGTTCGTGTGCAATTAGGTGTACATGTGTAATGCGTGTGTGTGTGTGTGTGTGTGTGTCTAGTATTCCCAACTTGAGTGTGGTTGAATCTAGCAAGTTGTTACAGTGTTTAATGTATTGTTGAGAAGCGAGATTTGCTCGTTAGGTAGTACTGGAAGGTTCTCAGTAATTCTCGTAGTTCAGTTATGAGTCAGAGTTGCCAGTTAACATGCTGTTTGGGAGCGGAGGTATTTTGTAAGTTGTACTATAATTTCTGTGCTCTTTTTCTCCATAATGTTTTATTTATGTGATTGTTAAAATCTGTAATTTCATCTCAGTGTGTATGCTAAATAATTTAGACTTATGCAGCGTAAGAAAACTATGGATATTTGGGATGTCTCCAAGCTGGTAACTGTTGTTTCTCCGAGAACGTAGTAGATCATTCTATTATATAGGAAGCTTATATAAGGTTAGGGAATGGACTAGAGGAGTTTTAGTTCAGTTTGAGTTTAATTCAGTGACTGTTCAGTGTCTGTCCAGTGTCGGTGTAGATTATATACCTCCAGTACTTGTGAAAAGAGTGAAGTGTAGTTGGCAAGCATTAAATGTAACTATTTGGTAAATAAAGACAATGAACGTGCGAAGCCCGTGTTTGTTTACGACACCTGAGCTGATCTTGTGTACTGTACATTTAAAGGCAGACCCTGCGAAGAACGACTCACTGGGTGACGTTCTTCCTAGAACTACCTCTGTTGGAGCCCGTGGCAGTGTCGAACAGGGACGTAACAAGTGGTGTCAGGAATTGGGACAGAAAGTGCTGCAGGGAATATAATTTTCGACATGAAAGTGAAAGGTGTACAGACGAGAAGCTAATCTAGGCAGGAGGAGGTGTCATTGGCTGCAATCATGAAGTTTCTGCAAGCAGAAAGTAAACAACTACGAGAACAAATTCAAAGACAGAAAGAACTCAGTGTACAACTACAGGGACAAAGTGTACAACAACAAGCACAGAATGAAGGACAGAAAGAACTCAAAGAACAATTACAAGCACAGAATGAAGGACAGAAAGAACTCAAAGAACAATTACAAGCACAGAATGAAGGACAGAAAGAACTCAAAGGACAATTACAAGCACAGAATGAAGGACAGAAAGAACTCAAAGGATAACTAGGCTAGGCCTATCTATCTATCTATTGCCAGACGCCTTAATCCCGTACGGGGTGGCCACAAACAAATCGCCTCCACGTCGCCCTGGCCCCCGCCATTTCACTGCACTGCTCCCAACTCACCCCCCCCCTCTCATATACCTCTCCACTCCATCCCTCCATCTCATCCTTGGCCTCCCCCTCCCTCTCCCCCCTCCACCTCACTCACATACACTCTCCTCGTCGACCTCTCACCCTCCAAACTCTTAACATGGCCAAACCACCTCAGTGTGTTCCTCATAACGCTTCCTATCACATCCACATCCACACCACAACGCTTCTTTATATCCTCATTTGTCACCCTGTCTCTCCATATGACTCCACAGGCTTCTCTCAAATAACTCATTTCCACTGCTCTCACTCTTGACTTGTGTCTATCCAACAACGTCCAAGCTTCACTTCCACACGTTAGACTTGGTATCACAATACTGTCTTATAGTAACTTTTTCACTTCCATGCTCACTTCCCTGTTTCTTATCAGTGCTTTCAAGGAACCAGCAACCTTTCTTCCTTGTTGTACCCTTTCAAGAACTTCACCCTCCAAACTTCTATCCTTACTCATCACACTCCCCAAGTACTTAAACGTACTCACATTTTCCATTTCCTCACCATCCAACCTCACTGTACATTCACTGACTACACCTCTCTCAAAGACCATCACTTTACTCTTCCCTACATTCACTTTTAGATTCCGTTTCTTACACACTCTCCCAAACTTAACCACCAAGCCTTGCAGCTCCCCTTCGTCTTCACTTAACAACACAGTATCATCTGCAAACAACAGTACAGGGAGTTTCCAAACACTACCCTCTCTCACTAGGGCCACTCCAACATCCATTGCCCTACCTTGTATCTCTTTTATTACCCCATCCATGTACAGGTTGAACAACCATGGAGATATGACACATCCCTGTTTGAACCCAACCTTCAAAGAGAAAAATTCACTCAGTTCACCATCCACATGCATTGCAGCCTTAGCACCAACATACATACTCTTCACAGCATTCAACAACTTCCTATCTACTCCATTATATTCTTAATACTTTTCACAGTCCTTGTCTATCCACCTACAGGGACAAAATGGACAGAAAAAAAAATCAGAGAACAATTGCAAGCACAGAATAAGCAACGAGAGGCACAAAGTGAAGAACAAAAAGAACGATATGAACAGCTTCAAGAGGCCTTACAGGAGCGACAGAGGGAATTACAACTGAGGATGCAAGGACAGCTAAATGCTTTCATGGGGGAAATGAAGAAACAACAGCAACAGTTGATGGAGGAAGTATACGCTGCTATAGCTATGGTAGTAGAAGAATGAGGTAAGCAATAATGTGATGGAGTGCAGACGGTGTGCAGACAACATGCTGAAGATTAGTGAGGGAATAATGACGGAATGCAGACAGCATGTAGACGACCAACTGAAGCATATAAATGACCAGCTGAAGCACGTAGACAGCCATTTGTAGATAATTAGTAAGAGAATTGAGGCTGTAGAGAAATACTGCTCTGCTGAGCCTGAGATTAGTGTACAGGGAGCATATGAAAAAATAGGACAGTGTATGGCAATCTTGACGAATCCCAAGCATCCTAAGGTAGCATTACAGGATTGAATAATCGGAATGTAGGAGTTTTGTTTCCTGGACTTAATCATAATGACTCAGTTTTTTGGCCCCGAGCCAGTGAAGTGCCTGACTATAATGGGGGTCCAGTTAAAAAGAAACCTCAGGAATTTGATGGCAAACAATCTTGGGAGGCTTACTATGCACAGTCTTAGTTACCTACTGACCAGAATGGTTGGGATGATAGGCAGAGGGCAGTGCAGCTTGCTACTAGCCTTAAGGGTGCTGCATTGGAAATTCTGGGCCAAATGTCAGCAGACGTGAGGAACAGTTATCAGTACTTAGTACAAGTACTGGAGAGCAGATTTTTTTTTTTTTTTTTTTTTTTAATGCAAGGAAGAAAGAAGCAAAGCCCAGGAGCCCGAAAACCGTTCCTTCGAAAAAAAAAAAAAAATCAAGAATTGTTCATTTCGAGATGCCTGAACACACTGCATTTGAGAGCCTGGAGATCAAAGGATGTAGGAAATACAGACAGAGGGAGACAGTTCCAGTGATGACCTGTTGCATAAATGAAGGACTGGGAGTAACGGTTAACTCTTGCATTAGATAGCTGGACAGAAAATGGATGAGAGTTTGTTGCTACACAGGTGATACGTGCCCGTCGTAGAGGTGGAGGGATGCAGGCAGAAAGTTCAGAGCAGCAGTGACCACTGAAGTAGCAATAGAAATGAGATAAAGATGCAACTGTGCGGTGACGAGACAGAGGTTGAAGGAAGCCAGTAAGAGAAGGAGAGTTGATGAGATGAAAAGCCTTTGACTCCACCCTATTGAGAAGAGCTGTATGTGTGGAGCCTCCCCACACATGAGAGTTGTACTCTACACAGGGGCGAATAAAGCTTGTGTATAAAGTCAACAACTGTGCAGGGGTGTAAAGAAGGTACAGAGTCAGCTTAGCACACCTAATCTCTTCAAAGCAGATTTTACAAGAGGTGTAATGTGATCTTTCCAAGATAAGTCCCGAGCGAATAAAACCCCAAGCATGTTCAAGGATGACGCAGGATTGAGCTGGATATTATTAAACAATAGTGTGTTTTCCTGTGGAAG
Source organism: Coenobita brevimanus (assembly GCF_032717465.1). Lineage (NCBI taxonomy): Eukaryota > Metazoa > Arthropoda > Malacostraca > Decapoda > Coenobitidae > Coenobita > Coenobita brevimanus. Next base: position 24,412,150 of record NC_137019.1, on the reverse strand, counting down.
ATTGTGTCGGGTTGATAGGTGTAAGAACTGAGTCTTTCATGCATTAAAAACAAGATTGTTTTTACCCAAGTCAGAGATACGAACCAAGTCAGATACTAGGTGTGCCATAGCCTCATCCTTTGTTCATTGAAGTAACTGCTGAGATGGACGTTGCAGGAACCGAATGGAAAGGTGAAGGGTGGAATCATCAGCATAAGAGTGGATAGGGTTAGATGTACAGCTTAGAAGGTCATTGATGAATAAAAGGAAGAGAGCTGGTGATAGGACAGAGCCCTGAGGAACACCACTGTTGATAGATCTAGGAGAAGAATGATGGCCGCCTACAACAGCAGCTATAGAACAACCAGAAGGGAAGCTATAGATGAAGGCACAGATAGAGGATAGGAACCGTAAGAGGGCAGTTTGGAATTTAAAGATTTATGCCAGACTCGATCGAAATTCTTTGAGATATCAGGTGCAGTAGCAAAGCTTTCGGCAAAGTCCCGAAAGGAGGATGACCAGGAGTCTGAAAGGTAGGTGAGAAGATCGCCAGTGGAGCGTCCCTGACGGAACCCATACTGACGATCAGAAAGAAGATTTTGATAGGAAAGATGCTTTAAAATTTTTCTGTGAAGAATAGATTCAAAAACTTTTGAGACACAGGATGTTAAAGCAAGTGGACGATAGTTAGAGGGTTGGGAACGGTCACCCTTCTTTGGGACTGGCTGATTGAGAGCAAACTTCCAGGAAGGAGGATAGATACAAGTTGATAGACAAAGGCGAAAGAGTTTACCTAGGCACGGTGTAAGGACAGAAGCACAGTTCTTAAGGACAACAGGAGGGACTTCATCAGGCCCATATGCCTTGTTAGTATTGAGGCCAGTGATGGCAGAAAATACATCAGCTGAAGAAATTTTAATGTCAGCCATGAGGAAGTCAGAGGGGGGGAAGTGATGGGGGAACAGCACCAGTATCGTTTAGGATGGAATTGGAGGAGAAAGTCTAAGCGATGAGATATGGGGCCATGTACCAGACTGAGGTTGAAAGAGCGAGATTCCAGAGCCATGTATGGGCTCGAGGTGAATCCCAACAGGAGTTTGTTCATGACTTGAAGAGTATGGCACACAAAGCATGCCCGGGAGCAGCACCTTAATCTGTTGGCTATTCTTCTGAGAGACCAGTTCATCGATGCTCTTGATGGTGCAGAGTTGAAAGCGCAAGTGACGTAGGCACAACCAAGAAGCACGCAAGAAGCACTAGCCAGGGCTCTAGAATTTGAGTCCTATGTCAGGTCCAGTACGTCCACTTTTCAGGCAGGTCATAGTGCAGGATTCAAGGCATGAATGGGGCAGGTACGTGAAGTGGAAAAGTTTGAAGGAAGTTGCAAGTACTATGAAAAGCCAGGACATAGGAAAGAGGAATGCTACAGGTAGAAGAGAGAACAGAAGACCAGAGGAGGTTGCTGGTTCTGAAGTAAGCCAAGACACAATAAAAACGATTGTTAAAAATGGAAGAAGGAGCAAGAACAGAGCAGAAAGTGTGCTGGACATGTGGTGAGGTGGAACACTTCAGTTATGATTGTCCAAATGAGGACTGCAAGAAGAAGACTGCAGAAGATGAAAAGGATGAGGGCGAATTAGTAAAGGCTGGTGACAAGATGCAACAACCAGCCAGTTTTTGCAAAGAAGACCCATTACTGAGGAAATGCAAGAGAACCTTGATTGATAGTGTGCAAGAAGACGGAAGAACAGATGGCAAGGAGTGTAGTAAGAATAGGAATTTTAGCAAGAAATGCGACTGCACTGTAGTGCTAGAGTGGCTGCAGTGGAGTACAGTGAGACCATCTCAGGAAGAGGTTTCCAGATTCAGACCTGTGACTAAGAGCTACTGGAGCCAGTGGGACCTTCTTCGTTTGAACAACGGACTACTGGAGCATCAGTGGAAGACTCCCAATGGCCTCAGCAAGTATTGGCAACTGATGGTTCCAAAGAAAATGAGGTCTGAGACCTTGGATGAGTCCCATTACCAGATTATTAGTGAGCACCTAGGAGTGATGAAAACTGTAAGTCAGCAGCAACAGAGGTTCTCCTGGACTGGCATGCAGCAGGATGCTGAAGAGTGGTGTCGGGCCTGTGATGTATGCTGTGCCAAGAAGGGACTCAAGAAACGTAGTTGCGCCCCTCTTCAGCTGTACCAAGTGGATGCACCGATGGACAGGGTCACGGATGACATTGTTGGCCCTCTGCCACACACTGAAATTTAAACCGGTATATATGTGTCACCATGGACTACTTCACAAAGTGGCCAGAAGCCTATGCCATCTCTGATCAAGAGGCTTAGGCTGTTGCTCAGGTGTTGGTTGACCAGTTCTTCTGTTGTTTTGGGATGTCACAAGAGCTGTGTTCAGACCAAGGTAGAAACTTTGAGTCTGCTGTGCCCTGTGAGTGCTGCAAGTTACTGGGTATCAGGAAGACCAGGATTACCCCACTAAGGCCACAGTCAGATGGGATGGTGGAGAGAGTCAACCGGACCCTGGGATAAGAACTGGCCAAGTACTGCATAGAGGGATAAACCGAATGGGACCAGAAATTACCAATATTGCTGATGGCATATCAGTCTGCATCTAGTAAGTCTACCAGCTACACCCCTGCAAAACTGATGCTGGGCCATCAGTTACATTTGCCCGTCAACTTGCTAATGGAAAGACCACCTGGTGAAGAGCTGCCAACAGACACCTTCAGCTATGTGAAGCATCTTCAGGAAAGGCTGGCTGAAGTACACCATCAAGTGCAACAAACTCTAAAGTTTTCAAGCTAAGTGATGAAGTGCAAGTATGATGCCGAGGCAAGTGAGGTGAGCTTCAAGGATGGTGACAAAGTTTGGTTATACAATCCTGAGCGGAAGAAGGGACAGTCACTGAAGCTGCATAGCCCGTGGGACGGGTCGTACACTGTGTTGGATCGCCTGTCAGACGTGAAGTGCCATATTCGGTGGGGGGCAGGAAATCTCGCCCAAAGTGGTACACGTGAATCATCTGTGGCAGTGCTATGGGCCAGGACAGTACAGCTGGGGTGTCTCCGAGGAATCGTGCTCTCCTGCAGCCGAGGATGTTGAGGAGAAACAAGGAGCTGAAGTGCAAGAGAATGGTGACAGTTTCCCCAAGAGAAGAAGTGCATCAATAAGTGGACCAAGACATTCCAGGAGGAGTGGACTGTGTGGAGGAACAGGGACGTCTCTGGATGCGGCATAGGAGAAGGCCTGATAGGTTGAAGGATTATTTTGTGTGTATTTAAATGTTTAGTTTGCATTAACCCATACTGCATTGGTCAAAAAAGAAGACTGATACCCCTCTATTGTGGCCAATTTTGTTTTTTATTTCTTATTTTTGGCTAAATGGGCTTAATACTTCACAGTAATATCCCTGGCACTAATAAAATAAATGACTAAAGCCCGAAAGTTGGTTGAATCGAGTCAGGTTGGTGCCACTCTACAAGTGAAATCTTCGAGGTTATTGAGAGAGCAGAACGGCTGCGAGCTTGTGACCCGATTTTGGATTTTTTTTTTTTTTTCTGGCTAAATGGGCTTCATACATCAATATAAGATCCCTGGCACTGATAAAAATAATCAAAGCCAGAAAGTTGGTTGAATCGAGTCAGGTTGGTGCTGTTCTACCCCTGAAATCTTCGAGGTTACTGAGAGTTGAGCGTCTGTGAACTTGTGAATCGATTTTGGATTATTTTGTAGGTAAATGGGCTTAATACATCAATATGAGATTCCTGGCACTAATAAAAGCAATCCCCAAAGTCAGAAAGTAGGTTGAATCAAGTAAGGTTGGTGCCCCTCGACCTCTGAAACGTCAAGGTTACTGAGAGAGCACAGCAATTGTGAGCCTGTGAAGACTCCCTACCTCCCTCACTCCTAAATCGGTGTTGTAAGCGTAGTGGAGAAATGTCTGGAGTTAGCGAGATACGTTATTACCTTCTAATTTACTTTGGTTGCTTGCAATGACTTCTCATTGCTGCAGGACATAGATCTACAGTATGTCACCGGCATTTTTGAAGGGGATATAGACTTACGTCGCTAGCGTGGTATGGGTTAAGGGTTATGTTTGTATACATTGTGTACTTTTGTCGGGATAACCAAGGAGAAGAGCGAGGGTAGTGTTGAGAGGTGGGATTTGCTAGTTAGGCAGTACTGGAAGGTTTTCATTAATTCTCGTAGTTTGGTTACGAGTCAGATTTGGCAGTTAGCCTGCTATTTGGGAGGGGAGGTATTTTGTAATTTGTACGTTAATATTATTTTTGTGCTCTTTTCTTCTAGAATGTTTTATTTATGTGACTGTGAAATTATGTAATTCATTTCAGTTTGTATGCTAAATAATTTAGAGTGCTAAGCAGTGTATGAAAACTTTGGATATTTGGGATATCTCTGAGCTGATAACTGTACCTTCACCGAGAACGTAGTATATCACTCTAGTATACAGTATAGGAAGCTTATATAAGGATGAAGGAAGGACTAGAGGAGTTTTAGTTCTGTTTGGTTTTAGTTCAGTGTCAGTTCAGTTTCAGTGCAGATTGTATAGCTCCAGTATTTTTGAAAACAGTGAAATGCAGTTGGCAAGCATTAGGTGTAATAATCTGGTAAATAAAGACAACGAACGTGAGAAGCCTTTGTTTGTTTAAGACGCCTGAGCTGCTCATGTGTACTGTACATTTAAAGGCAGACCCTATGAAGAACGACTCACTGGGTGACATCCTTCCTATACTGAACTACTGCTGTTGAAGCCTGTGGCAGTGTGGAACGAGGAAGTAACAGTATTTTTTACTCATTATGTTCGTTTGTCCCCACGATTCTGGGTTTCTATACGAGTACAACAGCGGAAACGTGTTTGTAATTCCTCAACTGAAGCGTCTGAAAGGATGTTCTTATTATAAGATAATTAATAATGTGTGTGTATTATATATATATATATATATATATATATATATATATATATATATATATATATATATATATATATATACTGTATATATATATATATATATATATATATATATATATATATATATATATATATATATATATATACTGTATATATATATATATATATATATATATATATATATATATATATATATATATATATATATATATATATATATATATATATATATATATATATATAAGGGAGATGGGTGAAAATAGGGGAGAGAGGAAGGAAGAAGAGAGAAAAGAGGAAGGAAGGTGGAGTGGATAGATGTTGGGCTGACCACCTTGCACTTTTTAAGTTTTTAATTTTAATTTTATTTATTTTTTTCCTTTGCTTGCTAGTTAGGTTATAGTCTTTGTGTTCATTTTGGGAGGAGGTTCGACATGCACAATGTTTGATAAATGGAGTTAGGGAAGGTCATAATTTTTAGGCTGCTTGGGAACCATTTGTGGAAGGAGAGGTTCCCTTCGTCGATATTACTTTTAAGGTTGGTGTACATATCTATGTTTTGTTCTTCGATTTTTTGCCATATCTTTTTTGCTTGAGTATGTAGCCTAATGTTCAAGGCTTTAGTTTTGGTGTTTTCGTGTACTTGCTCGATGGTTAATGTGTAGGGGCAGTGTTGGTTCGTGGCAAATCTGAGTGCCTTGTTTTGTACTCTCTGGAGATTCTTTAGCTGGGTGTGACTGAAGGCGTGTGTTGAGATGGGGGGATATTCTAGGATGGGGAGGACCAGAGCTTTAACAAGGCGCGTTTTCATTTGTGTAGGCTTGTTTTTTAATTTGTGAAGTCGGCATAATGCTCCTGTTGCCTTTTGTATCCTGTCTTTTGTAATAGCAAGATATCCCCTAGTGTTATTTTTAAGCCCTAGGGTTTTTCCGTCCTCTTTGAATTCCACTATTTCATCGTTGAGACCTCATGGCTTCCTTCTCGTGTTGGCTAGTTGTATTACCGAGACTTTGTTAATATTAGTTCGAATTTTCCATTTTAATTCTTGGAAGTTTATTTTCTCGACATCGAGTTTGGTTCTGGTGTTCATGATGTTCCTTGATTGGCCAGGGTATTGTATAACTTGGGTTATGTCGTCAGCATAGCTGATGTTGATGCCATGTGTAGCTTGAGGGGTGTCGCTTGTGAAGATGGTGAAGAGGGTAGGAGACAGGACACTACCCTGTGGGACACCACAGCCCGAGGCAAAACTGGCGCAAGTGTAGTTTTTTACCTTTATTTTAGCTCTATTGTCGTCTAGAAAGTCACATAAAAGTTGTTCGGTAATAATAGGAAGGTTGAGGTCGAGCATTTTGTATTTCAGGCCTTGATGCCAAACCTTGTCAAAGGCTTTTATGATGTCTCTGAGGACTACATGACACTGGTCTTTGTTTGATTTATTGATAGCAATGTGTTCGGTTGCGATGGCGATTGCATGGGTAGTGCTTCTAGAGAATCGGAATCCATATTGGTTATCGTTGTATAGGTTGTTGTTTTCTAGGTGTAATTGGAGTCTTTTGCTGATTATCCTCTCTAGAATCTTCCCGGGAACTTCCAAGAGCGAGATGGTTCTGTAATTTTCTGCAAGATGAGTGTTTTTATTCTTTGTGGGGATTAATTTTATCGTGGCTTCCTTAAACCTGTCATGGAAGTATCCTGCGGAGACAGACTCATTGAATATTTGTCCTAGGGTTTTTATGACTGTACTGGGGAGGTTGGACAAAACGGTCTTGTTAAAGACGCTTTCACCTGGGCAAGTCTTTTTCATGTTTTTTATGATGGAAGCAATTTCACCTTCCACAATGGCGGAGGTGATGATTGAATTAGAGTCAAGTCTGGCAGGGTTTGCTAAGTGGTATGGAGTGATTCCGTCCAGGTTGTCATATATAAATTCTCTGATGTTATATTCTTGAATTAGGTTGTTTGGCTCTTCCTCATGCTCTTGGAAGACGGATCCCAGTGTTGCCTATGGGTAGCTACTTTTTCTTTGGAGGAATGTTGTCTGTTGTCCCGAGAGTCTAGTATATAGTGTGGGTCAGGATTAGGGTTACCTGTGAGGAGTTTAATTTTACGCCAGAAGGTGGCGGGGTCTCTGTATATGTTGGCAATATTTGTAATGGTGCTGGACCAGTGTGTGTTGTGTTCTGTCAGAAAGGATGTGTGTAGTTGGGCCTAGAGTGTTTTGTATTGTCTGAAGTGTGCACGAGTCCAGCCATGTGTTTGGGAGTGAGTTCTAAGAGCATTGTACAGGTTGATTAGGATCTGTGTGTCTCTGCTGTGTCTGGGGTCTGTAATTGTTCTGTGTGTGGTCGTGGAGATATTGTTTCTAATGGCAGATTGGATAATGGTGTACCAACTCTCTAGGGATTGATCGATTTCCTCCAGGGTACCATTTTCTGGGATGAGAAGGTTTGCAAAAGATATATCTAGTTCACGTTTGAAGTTGTCCCAAATGGCCTTGGAGAAGTTGGGTCTGGGTGGGATGGGGACGTTTAATGGGGCAGCGGAGATGGAGGCTATAATAGGGATGTGGTTGCTAGGAGTAAGGGGTCCAAGGGCAAAGAGGATGTTGTGGTATGCCGTCAAGTTGCTACGTGCTATGTCTGGGGTGGTGGTGGAGTTGTGTGAGTAGTATGTGGGGAAGTGGGGTACTATAAATCTTAATGTAGTGTCA
>NC_137019.1:24372019-24399519 GCF_032717465.1 Coenobita brevimanus | reverse complement strand
TGACAAATGAGGATACAAAGGAGCGTTGTGGTGTGGATGTGGATGTGATAGGAAGCGTTAGGAGAAATACACTGAGGTGGTTTGGCCATGTGGAGAGGAGGGAGGGTGAAAGACTGTGGAAGAGAGTGTATGTGAGGGGGGTGGAGGGGGTGAGAGGGAGGGGGAGGCCGAGGATGAGATGGAGGGATGGGGTGGAGAGGTATATGAGAGAGAGGGGTGTGAGTTGGGAGCAGGGCAGTGAAATGGCGGGGGACAGGGCGACGTGGAGGCGATTTGTTTGTGGCTACCCCGAACGGGATTGAGGCGTCTGGCAATAGATAGATAGATAGCTATTCTCATATTAGCAAGCAGTGTATATATGTTACATACCTTATCACTGATATGGTCACTCCTAGATCCTTCTCCCTTTCTGATATGTGTAGGGTTGAACTTCCTAACTTACTGTATAATCCCAATCTGGTCGTTTTTCATTTTTACCAAACCTGAATGACACTTGTCCACAATCAATTGCATTTGCCATTTATTGGTCCATTCATGAAGTTTATTTCATTCTTCTGGTACGTCTCTGCATGTATCTGTGTTAGTAATTTTCCTTTGTATTTTTGCATCATCATCAAACATATTTAGATAGCTTCCATTTCCAATGTTACTGTTTATGTCATTTATATATACTACAAACATAACCGGTGCCATCATTGAGCCCTGTGGAACTCCGCTAATCACTTCCCTCCATGATGAGTAATTTCCTTAGTACTGTTCTCATTTCCCTTTTTCTGAGAAAATCTTGCATCCAACAGCACAGGTTGCCTTGAATACCTCTTTGACGGTACCGTTTCCACAAAAGTCTTGTGCGGTACTCTGTCAAATGCTTTTTTGAAATCTAAATAGATATTGTCCACCCATCCTTCCCTTTTCTGGAATGTTTCTGTAACTCTATCTTAGTAGCTTAATAGTTTAATAACACATGATTTTCCTTTTCGAAAACCGGACTGCCTTTCTGTTATCCTACTGTGTTCTTCTAGATGGTTTACCCAAACTTTTCTTATCAGCTTTTCTGTTATCTTACAACACTGGTCAGGGATACTTGTCGGTAGTTGAGTGGATTCTGTTTATTCCCTTTTTTGAACAGGGGAAGAATATTTGCTTTCTTCCAAATATCAGGTAGTTTTACTTGACCTAAGGATTCCTTGAATATTAAATATAACAGTCTGCTTAACTCTTTTGCAATTTCATGCAGCACCCAACCTGAAATTTCATCAGGACCATATGCCTTTCCTTTGTCTCCTTTACATAAGTCTTCCTGTGCTTCCTTTTCAGATATTTGTATATCTGGTAATATGTGTGGGCATGCATGTTCCATGTCACTTCTTTCAAAATTATTTTTTCTGTAAAAACTGATAGAAAATTTTTACTTAATGCTTCGCAAATGTCTTTCTCTTGTGTATAGATGATCCCCTCGTCTGTAATGGGCTGTATTTTATCTTTAACTTTGTTATTGCTTCGGATGTAGCTGTAAAATAGCCTGGGTTGATCACAACTTTTATTTATAACGTCTTCCTCAGACTGTCTCTTGAGCTTCCTCCTTATCCCTGTATAATCATTTCTTGCCATGTTTATAGTTGTTATATGCCCTTTCACTAATGTGTCTTCTGTACCTATTCCGTGACACATCTCTTTTTCTTTTGATTTTTTACATTCTGTATTAAACCATTTGTTTATTTTCATTTCTGTATTTTTTGTGCTAAGGATGTAATTCTGGACTCATATTTCATTAAAAAAATAACAATTTTCTATATATAATATTTAAGTCTTGTCCTCTAAGCTCCTTTTCCCAATCTCTTTCTAAGAAGTACTTCTTCAGGTCATGGTAGTTGCCCTTTTTGTAGTTTAGGCTCTTTTAGTAACTCTTATTACTGTTAACTATGCCATATGCAATCTTGCAGTTGTAATTTAATGCTCTATGGTCGCTTTTTACCAAAATGTAGGTGATAAAATATGTTGTCAATATCATTTTCTGGCCTAGTAAATATTAGATCTAGTATTGATGGATCATCAAGTCCCTTTTTTCTTGTGTTTTCCTTTTTATGCTATGTTAGGAAAAGCTCCTGCACAAGATCCAGGAGCTTTTGATCCCAACAGCTTCCATGCCTTCTTATATCTAGAGTGTTCCAATTTATATTTGTATTGAAATCTCCAGTCAACATAATTCTTTTAGATTCCTGTTCCATTCTGTGTAGGAGTGTTCTTAAACTCTGAACTGTAACTTCTGCCAGGTCTTCATACTCGCCTCTCTCCCAGGTGTTTGTTTTGGGTGGCATGTATAAATTTGCAACAATTGCTTTCCCTTCAGATGTGTTAATCTCTAATGCAATCATTTCTTCTTGTGAGGGTATATCTAGTTCTATTTCTTTGACTTGTAGATTTTTTCTTTGTTAAGATTATAATACCTCCTTTTCTTAAATTTCTTTCTCTTCTCCATATATTGGATTCCTCTAAGTTTAGGGTATCGTTTGGATATCTCGTGGGTTGATTTTGTTTCAGTTAGGCAAATAATATGTGGTTCCATTTCTTTGGTATAATCTTTCATCTTTAATGATTTAGACATCATTCCATCTACATTTGAGTACATCAGCTTAATCATGTTGTTTACATACTTGCCATTGCTTGAGTCTACTGCCATCCTTCTTTTTATTTCATGTTTTTTATGTAACACTTTCGTACCTTTAATCGGAATTTACTTATTTTAAAAAATCACTCTTCTATTCCTCTGATCTTTCCCTATTCTTCATTTTTTGCTTTCCTTCCTCTTCACCTTTAGTATTCAGAATTCCTCTTTAGTTAGGCATTTTTTTTTTTATTCATACTTTTTAATATTCTTTTTCCATGAGTTTGTTTACAGTTTCTTGTATTTCGTCCACAGTGTTCACATTCTGGATGATTACTCTCTGGAGCCTTTACTTATTTCTTTCATACTTCCCAAGCCATTTGTGTTCCTCTATGTCTTTATCATAGACATTCTCTGATCCTTCCTTCAATATGTTCATTATATTTGCCATCTCCTTTTTGTCTCTCGAAATTTTGTTTCTTATTTCTTCTTCATCTATACTGGTGATTATTATACATTTGTTGATATCTGCTGAATCTTTTGACCCGTTTAGGGTTGTTTTTAACGATTTCTTTCTACTTCCTTTCTATTTTTTTTCTTCAACTTTTTTTCTCTTTCCTTACTTTCGTCATTTCAGCATAATTAGTTTCTACTTCGTCTTTGCGAATTCTCATTAGTTCGTTCACTTGGGTTATCTTCTTCAATATCACTTGGTCTATTAGACTGCTTGCTTGCCTAATTGCCTCTGTATCATTTCTGAACTCTTCCATAATACTATCACGGTTGACAACTGTAACTGCCATTTCACTAATTTTCCTTCCAGGCGCACCTACCTCAATTAACAGCTCAACTATTGTTGTGTCTCCTTTACTGATTTTTCATTTTCTTCCTTCTTGCATGCGTAAGTGCTTTTAATTCCGTCTATTGATCTTTGAAAAGTTTTCTCCAGTTTATTCACTTTCTCTACTAATTTATTATACTGTATGTTTCCGTTTCAACCACTTCCGGGTAGAAATCATCCTGTTTTCTACCTTTATCCCTTTTCTTAACTCCTTCCATATTCACTTTACTAAAGATGGTGCTCATTTTATGATAATTCTTACTTACAAAGATAGCTTCTACGTACAAGTTTGCATCTCCCAACTACCCGCCTTGTGACAGACGACACCCTGCTGATTATGCATTGTATCAGCGGATTCTTGCACTAATTGGATGTATTTTATTATCTGGACAACACTTTGGTTATACTTCCTCTGCTGTGTTAGAACATCACGTAGTTTAACCTAGTAAGAGCCTGACACATATAGGCTAGAGATACTATTTAGGTTGGCCATTTGTGGCCAATGGTGGCCAGTGTGATGCAAGGTGATGTGACATGCTGCCTCTTCTAGTGTGTGTGTGTGTGTGTGTGTGTGTGTGTGTGTGTGTGTGTGTGTGTGAACAAAATAACTAAAAAAAGTTATAAGATATTATCTAGATTTGGTGGAGGGGTAGAGGGGGAGCCAAGGATTTGACCTATTGCATTTTAGAACAATGTCAAAGGTAAGGATCATACAAAAAGATCAAAGTTTCACCTGGCAAGGTCAACATAAGCAGATTTCATTCAGTTTAGACCAAACGTGGTGGAAGGGTTGAGGGTAAAATAAGAATGAAAAGGTGTATTATACAGTCAAAGGGAAAGGTCGCAAGGCAAGGTCAGTGTTCGACATGTGTGTGTTTGTGTTAACAAAATAATTAAAATACTTTTGGTCTGGTTCCGAACAAACGATGGAAAAGCTGAGAGTTAGCCACAGGGTTGATGAATAGTTTTAGAGAACGAGGTTGGAGGTCAAGGTCACCTGGAAGTTCAGCTTAAATAGTTATTATCTGATTTAGAGTAAACTTTACGGAAAGGTTCAGGGTAAAGACAGAATAAAGGCATGGCCGTGCACACGGGGGAGGGGGTTGGGGGTTTAACCCCCCATTGGGAAAGAATGAAAAATTCGAATCAAGATAATACTGAAAACGCGACTCATTAAATTAATTAAATCATGCAAAGAATGTTACGAGACAGAAAAATAATAGAAAACGTTTAAAAGTTCTACAGAATACAAGAACGAACTAATTAAAAGGTTTCACAAAGGTCCTAGAATGTTTTGTTACTGAAGACAATAAATGCAAAGGTCATGGAAAGTTACTGAAAAAAAAAAAGTTTGTAGAACGCTGTGGAAACTTCTAGACAGTTTCATATCGGTATATAAACGGCACTTCTGTTCAGAGTGTATTTGTTACTGTCAGAAATCACCGAGTGAAGAAGTGTTTTCTCTTACTTTTTTTTTTTTTTTTTTTTTTTATTAGTGAAGGTGTCAAGTAAACGACCGAATTCTTTGTATCACTTCCAAGATTCTGTAAATTCAGCATGTAAATTATAGTGAGTTTGTTTCCTTTCAGCACTTCAGTCTGTTACAGTACCTAAGTTTGCCTTACTGCGCTACATAGTTTAGTGGGTAATTAAAGCACTCCAACCGGATTGAGCCTATGCAAGCTTACATCCAAAGAATGGTTAGGGTTTATTGCTCATGTAATGCCACTCAAGGATGAGTGAGGCTGGTTTCTCACCTAACTTGCCTAGCTCCGGGCTCCTACGCTTCTCATGGGGCAGCACAGGATTAGATGATGAATGAATTAATTAATGAAATAAAAATGAATAAACTGTGTTATGACAATACTTTTTCTTAACCCCCCCCCCGTTTTAAAAAATCCTGCACACGGCCCTGAATAAAATAATTCGATTATGAAGACAATCACTCAAATTTCAAGGTCGCAGGGAAAGGTCAAGGTCATGGTCAAATGGCAGGGTCAACTTAAACAGCTTTGATCCGATTTAGATCAAACCTTGTGGGAGGGTTCATGGTACAGCATGGATGAAGGGATTCGATTATGACAATAATCGGTAGAAGGTCAAGATCACAAGTCATAGTCAAATTTTAGGCTCTCAGAGCACTTGGTGGACGAGCGAGTATAGCACACACTAAATGCTGTTTCTTGTTATTGCTGTATATTATAAGGTATAATTTTTATATTTAGGCCTTTTTACATAATACCTGTCCTACTTACACCGTGTATCACAGTTACCACGTTAAGCAACAGTGCTTTGTGTTAACGTGAATACAATCATCTTTTCACTCAGATGACCCCTCGTACAGAATTTTTCACCATCGTCACTGAGTGTCTTCCTCTAGCTTGCAGTTCTTAACATAAATACTGGCTTTTAACGCTAATTTACTCCAGGGATTTTCTCCTGTAGCAGGACAGTGCATTCACCACAGTGTGAATCTTGTGTGCCTGAGTTACAATGCTTTATTTTTGGTAAAATTTTTCAGAAGAAGAAAAAAATAAAAGTTTTGTGGGCGTGTAATGTAACGAGTTGACATCGCTTCACGATCTTTTCAAAAGCAAAAGTAAAGTACAACAATAGAAGGAATGGTTTTAACGAAAGAAAACTTAGCGGTAATAACATTAGTTTACCACACGCGACCAGTAGCGTCAGTAGTTGACAGACTCATTTCAAAAGCACTAGTAAGAAGAAACGATACTGCTCCTTTATTTAATGAACGTAATTTCTCTGTTAGTTTAATTCAAATCCGGGGACCGCCCGGAGGGAGGGTCAGAGAGGAAAAGATGGTGGTGGGTGTTGGGCAAGGCGGGATAGTTACGTACACCTAGTGAAGATCAGCACTGTATGAAGGGCGGCATGGGAAGAGAGAACATAATTATTTCTCTTGCAAGTATGGTGCTGCCGTAGAAAACGAGTGAGACTGCTGGAAAGCAGTGGTAAAGTTAGGTGTGGATGGTGGTCGGGAATGGGGCATAGTGGATGTAATACACTCTACGAAGGTAGACGTTGTTAACTTGATCATTACAGAAGTGGCAATGGCATTTTTCAACATTTCTACAAGACCAAGACGAAGAAGAAGAAAAACACATAACCCTATCTTATTATCTTAGTATCTATTGTTTCACGAGGCAGGTAAACAGAGGCATTGTTTGCAAAACTTTCTGAAGAGTATAGATTTGGCAGAAGTTTAATAGCTAATTTATTTCCATATTTACTGTAAAGTTTCCCAAGGGATCATGTTTAAAATAGGCGTCTGTTCAATTCTATTATACTATTAAATTATTCCAGCCAGAAACTGTTATCCCAAACAATTATGAACCAATACTACTTGGATAATCATAAAAGACAGACTTCCAGCTGTAATTTAACAGTAATTCTTGCACAGGGGGAGGAGGCTTCATTTCTCAGCGGGAAATAAACCCCTACTAGTAATTATCACGAGCATTAGAGGTGAATCTCACAGCCCTTCAGTACCCCAATCTTTCAATGCAGGTGACCTGACAATGTTCCTTACATCCTTTTGGAGATGAGTCCTCAAAGTACAGGTAAATGATGCCGTTCTTATCAGAGGAGTCGGCAATTTCCTCTCTTCCGCCCCCCCCCCCAACAGGATTTCTAAGGCAGCTTAGGAATGGTGAATTGGAGGGCATTGTGAGGTCCATGTCTACATTTTGGTTAATTACCGAACAGATCCTGCCAATCATTTGTCGTTGCTGGGAGGGACATAGGACGGAGAGACTGGGGAAAGGTGAGGTTGATTTTTAAGTGTGGTACGGATTTCTACATTGCTGTACAAACGCAAATGATTTTCACGTGATTATCGATCACACAGAGAAGAAACTACACACTCCACATACAAGTATGTCACATTTAGCTAGCAAAGGCAAGTTCCATTTCCAGCCAAAGACTACTCTGTCTTCAGCCCACATTATTCCTTCCTACAGAAGCTCCCATTCCAGAACTTCCAAGAGAAACACTCACCTCATCCAAACATTCAGTCCCCATCACAAATGTCATTATATTTACCTCACTCATCTCCTCCCCTACCACCTTACCAATCATTCAAACATCAAGCTTCCCTCCACCAATGCCGTCGAGGCTAAACGCACCGTCATCACAGACATCAGGATCAACACTATCTCTCCATCTACTGTACATCAACGCACAACCAGTCTCTCCTTCCTCAAACCATGGCCACTGACCTAAATCACTCCATCACTTCTCCCCAGCGTCAGTCTCAGTCACCTTCCCCATAACCAAACCCACAATTCCAGCAACCTCACACCGATGTCCAACCCATTTTTCCTGCATCGCACCATGGCTCTAGTGACCTTCACCTCCATTTCTACAATTTCACTCAAAACTTCATCCTTCTCTTCTCCTACAGCAGGCTCTTCTTGCCCTCTTCCCTGGAGCCTGGCAACAGTTACGTTATCCACAACTGGGCTAAACTCTTAATGTGTCCTTGTCATGGTAATAGTTTTAAAGAGGCCTCAGACCATGTCCATAACTATTACTGTGCTCGAGGAAACAGTGTATAACTGAAGCGGAGGAGCCTATCAGATTATGCTGGTTATGAGGCACGATGTATGTCGGAGATGGGAGGGATCTGAATGTACTGTATCAGAGGAAAAAATATATTACCTCTCATGTTGTACCAGTAACCGGCATACGATCATATCCTCACAGCCCGATTCCGTTTATATACTCAGACACACTCCTTATACCTGATACATACCCTGGCCTACCCCACTTTTGCTTGACCACACCCAGTGAAGGGACACCTAACAGTGCGGAAATACCTAATACAATGACCTAACTTAACCTGACTCACCACAGTGAGGAGGGACTAACACAGTGAGGGGATACTTACGTGACCACTGGCAAGTACTTCTGTAGCTCTTTGACGTACTGTTCCCGCCTGGAGCTAGTAGGACAGTGGCTGGACATCCAGGCCACAACATGAGGCCTGTTGACGAAGGAGGACCAGGCAGGGCCCATCACGTCCTGCAGTGTGTGTCCTGCCTTCAGTGCCGCCAGGTACTTCTTCATGGCCTTCCCATGACTGGACATGAGGTTGGGTCGCAGCGGCCTGCAATACATACAGTATACTGTACCACCAAATGAATGTGTTCCTCCTTCAGAGGCTTACGTGGCACCAGCCAGAGGACACACACACACACACACACACACATACACACACACACACACACACACACACACGCACGCACGCACGCACGCACACTCACGCACGCACGCACGCGCACGCACGCACGCACACACACACACACACACACACACACACACACACACACACACACACACACACACACACACACACACACACACAGTCTCTTCGCCGCACTGTTGCATCTTTATCTCATTTCCATCGCTACTTCAATGGTCACTGCTCCTCTGAACTGTCTGCTTGCATCCCTTCACCTCTACGACGGGCGTGTAGCACCCGTCCTACAACAAACTCTCATCTCTTTTCTGTCCAGCTCTCTAATACAAGAGTTAACCGTTACTCCCAGTCCTTCATTTATGCAACAGGTCAACTCTGGAACTGTCTCCCTCTGTATTTCCTACTTCCTATGATCTCCAGTCTTTCAAACGCAGTGTGTCCAGGCATCTCGAAATGAACAGATCTTAAATTTGGCTCTTTTTTGTATTGTTTTTGTTTTTTTCTTGGAAGGAAAGGCTTGCCGGCCCCTGGCCTTTGGTTCCTTCTTCCTTGCATAAAAAAAAGCACACACACACACACACACACACACACACACACACACACACACACTGAATTCTTGTCTCCCATTTTTTCTGAAAGCATTAAATATAACAGAGTGATAAAATTTTCTAGTCTTGAAACAACATTTACAAATGACTGCTGGTTTGATATTTCTCAGTGTAAAACATTTAGACAGGGCTGTAACTTTCCCTTTGTAGGCCTCCTTAAATACGACTCACCTTACTGAGGCTCCCAGAGACAGAAAATACCCGTAGTTGGCAAGAACATCTGACTCTCTGTGGAAAGTCATGGTCCAGTTTATTAATGGATCCATATGATGTACATTTATGCTGTGAACGCGTGACTGGCTGATGGGGCTGGACTGGGATTCCCCATGGACCCACACCCATCTCTGGTGCCACGGACGGGGCGGTGGCGGAAGATTTCGGGGTGAGAAGCTGGAAATGGCAATACTTCTAATCAGATAAATTAAACAGACGTCTGGGAAGAGTAATTATGCAAAAGTAATTGATTTCTCCTGACAAAATGATTTTCGGTCTCTCTCTCTCTCTCTCTCTCTCTCTCATGTATACACGGAAGAAGTGGTAGTCAAGTGATTTGAGAAGTACTCTGTTTTCTGATAGGACGCGAGTTCGATCCCAGGTTGGAACAAGGAGTAATTTCATGACGTGATTTTCGTTAAAAAACCGACTTTACTGAGCTCTCGGAAGACCCACCGACATACAAACACCCCATTTAATTATATTGAGAAAGCCATAGCGTATCTTGAACATGAACGGTGGGTGTTAGTGCCAATGTAGTGGCATGTGAAGATACAATCGACTCCACTTACAAGCTCTACAAGCGGTGGTGTGTTGGAAGTCAAAGTGATTCAGTACAAGGTCTCCGTTAACCACGCGCGTTTACTGAGCTGGTGCAGCCCCATTATACTGGTCATAATAGGACGACTCCTACTTGTATATCTACAGCCTTCATACTTGGAGATTAATAAGTCATATATAACGTCAGTACATGTATGTGCATCTTTGCTCACAGGAACGGCTTTGGGGAGGGTGTGGATGTAGAGTGACAGAGGCATGTGGGCCCTGGTTAAATCTCAGTTTAATGAGCCAACCACGAGACTGTCTAGTCACACTGTGATCGAGTATATAATTTACTTTGTATAATACTGTTATCATGTTATAAACGGTAACACTGATATTATTTTCCATAATTACCTCCACCAAGCAGGTTATGTTTTACCTCGCGTTGGTTTGTTTGTCCGTCTATCTGTCTGTCTGTTAGCAGGATTACTCAAGAAGTTAAGAACTGAGTTTGGTTAAATATTGTGGAAGGGTGGGCCTTGAGCCAAGGAATAAATGATTGAAGTTTGGGCAGGATCTGGCTCAGGATCCGGAGTATCCCGCACAATACCTCCAAACGCTCTCAGTGAATTTCAATGAAACTGTTTGAAAAGGGGCACCATGGACCAAGAAAGAAATGATCGAATTATGGGGTTGATCCGGATCCTATATCCACGGAATTACTCAAAAAGTTATGATCGAATTTTGATGAAATTTTGTGGAAGGGTGAGCCATGGGCAAAGGAACACATTATCAAAATCTGGGCCGGATCCGGATCCGGAGTATCCCGCACAATATCTCCAGAATTTCTCGATGAATTTCAATGAAATCTTGTGGAAAGGTGGGCCATGGATCAAGAAAGGATTGATTAAATTTTGGAGTGGATCCAGAACCAGATCCTGATCCTATATCCACAGATCTGGATCCTTTTTAATGGCAATGGCATTGGTGGAGGTATTCACTGTTTGAAGGCTTTCTAGTATATTCGTATAATTCTGCCACTGTGGTTGTGCAGTCACTGGTGAGGGGATTGCATTTTATTGTATTGAATTTGTTTAAGCGTGGTGTTCGAAAAATGGAAAAACTAATCATCTATATCTATCTATCTACGGTGAATCTATATCTATCTGTCTATCTGTATACTGGCATCCAATAATTACGTTCAGTAGTAGCCTACATGATTATATATCAAAATATTTGGATTTTTTACAAGACCATTACACAGAGAGCAAAGAAGTAATATCAGTTTAATTAATTCAATATTTGCTTCTATTCAAATGAAAGTTTTATATAAAAGGTGTGATAAACAATAATATGATGAAATTTGCTTCTTTCGTGTCCCACAGCAGTCAAATTATGATAATTATCAAGCACTGTAGCTTTTGAATTAGTGAGAAAATGGTATACCAGCTGTCAAAGATACTGTTTGTCTGACCCTGAAATCCTAATGTAAGCCTTGTGATCACAGCAAGAGAAGAGCTATTTTCTCTGAATGGACCACCCGGCTGTTTTCCTGCTTAAATTTCTATTATGAAAAAATAATATGCCATTGCTGATCTTTATACACAACTTGGCAGGTTTTCTGGGTACCGGTATATATTGTCTAAAGGGACGCTTGCCCATTAAAGATGCAAACATCCCATCAATAAATTTCATAATCTCTGAGGGAATATTGCCCCCTTTACAATTTTCAACAAAAATCTCAAACAGGTCTTTGACTGGGTTACACTTTATCCAGCAGCTTTCTTGAAGGACGTTTTATTTCGTCATCAAATCGAATGCAACCAGTTTCAGGAGGGATGAACAGTGACCGTGCATTTAGGACTGGCCCTATTGTTCCTTTTCTCATACTGAAGAATTTATGTGAAGGGGTGGGAATGTTCATATCAGCACTTATTCAAGATAAACAGAAAACAAAATGATGAATCAAATATAGATATTTCTGGTTAGTACCATGGGGTGTACGGTTGAAATGCACCGTATACTGAAAATTTTACATTAGAAATCATTGAATCAATGAAAATAAATGTGTATGGTCGACATCTCACTCTATCGTTGTCATTTACAGTACTTCCCATTATTGACTGTCATTTTAAAAAAGACTTTTGTTCAAAGAAAGATAATAGATCTTTTAACGTACTGTGCTAGGTATCACCCCATTTGAATAATTGTGGGATTAGCAGCCTTACTGAGCTCGTCCACCTGCTGACCTCCATAAAATTTGACTGTTCAGAAAATCTGCTCCTTGTTCTGGAGAATGTTCCTCACTGTCGATTCAAGTAAGCCAAGTTCACGTCTAGTGTTTGAGTTACTTCTACCTTGCTTTTTTAACACTATAATTTCATTTATCAGCTTAAGAGTGATCCTATTATTCTTGGATTTATGCGGTAGGCCCATGATGTAACAGGTAAGCAAGAGCGGGTCTTATACAATGCAAAAACACCAAAATATGCGAGCGCGAGGGCAGACACAGATTTAGTCTTGAGACTTGAGAGATGCCGTGAGGTAGGAAAGGGCAGGGAAACCGATCAACCATCTGATGGTGGCTTCGGGTACTAATATTTTAAGCGGAAACACAGTTTTCCCCTTGCTTTAAGACGACAGATTCACATTTTAGAATCACATTTCGCATATACAAATTTTTTTCCTGAGTTGAGTTCGCATAATAGGTGTTTAGCATATTGAGATCCTCCATATTATACTGGGAGACCCCACTGTAATGGTATCCCCATCGGGCAAAATGCCTCTATCTCTTACACTGACTGAGATTGAAATGTAGGATTCACAGTGTTTGCACTCCTCACAGATACAGGAAGGTGCAGTTGCGACAGTAAGAAACGGACAGGGTCAATATTAAAAGTTTTGCCAACAGAGGGCAGGCTAATGGCACAAGCTCACCTCCCACCTTCCCCCTCCAGAGCACTGGTTAGACTGTCGGTAGGATCCAAGGTTTCATGCCTGGCCAGGTGCTCCATTTGTCCTACTTTAATGTGCAGGAGCAAAATTTAATTGACCGTTCCTAACGAAATAATATTGTTACTTCCCCCATCCCACACTGATACAGGCTCCAACAACAGACGTTCAGTATAGGAAGGACGTTGCCCAGTGAGTTGTTCTTCCTATGGTTAGCCTTTCGGTGTACAGCACACAAGAGCAGCTCAGGCGTCATAAATAAACACTGTCTTCTTAAGTTCATTGTCTTTATTTTCCAAGTATTTACACTTAATGCTTTCAAACTTCACTGTTTTCACAGTTACCGAAAGTATACAAACTGTAGTAACACTTCACTGACATTCAACTTCAATTGAAAACCGACTAAACTTGCTCTTGTCTCTTCCCAGTCCTTATATAAGCTTCAATTGTTCAAGAATGATCTACATTCTACAAGAGCAATAGTTGCCAACTCAGAGATATCCAAATATGCTTGAGTTTCTTACACTGCACAACACTCTAAATTAATTAGCATACAAACCCAATTTAAATAATATAATTATACAATCACACAAATAAAACATCATAAAGAAACAGAGCACAAAAATTTATGCATAACTTACAACACAGCTACTCTCACAAACAGCAGGCAAACTGGCAACACTGACTCATAACGGTAAAATACCAGGAACAACGGGAAACGTCGAGAAGTTCCTCAACTACCTAACTGTCAAATCTCGCTTCTTAACTCTACCCCTCCCTATAGTCCTTCCAAAATTTCGAGATCGTTTGGGCGTTGTCCCTCACGGGAATTCCCCTTCGTGCGACGCTGACCAAAACACACCTCTCTGTCTCATGTATATATATATATATATATATATATATATAAAATTCTCTAATAAGACTGTATATTGTAAGAAAATGTCTATTGTTTTTAATAACAACAATGACTTTTTATAAATACCTCAACACTTGGCAACGTTGCTTTCCAACACTGTCACTCTTGTGGGTGAGTCAGTGAGGGTAGGTCAGGTGTCAATCCGCAGGTCACTTCCACCCTGACTGCCATCAAAGATGGAAGCTCCTACCCCTACTACTCGCCATCGTCTGCTCCACAGTTGAGAAAAAGAACTTATTTACATCGTAAATAAGTATATTTTAGAAGAGAAGGCAAATAAAGGACCTATAATTCATCCCTCAAAAGCTGTTGCTCGAACAGCAAAAAAACGTATAGACTTTTGATAGAAATAAATCTCCATAATGCAGAGAGAGAGAGAGACAGAGAGACAGACAGATAGACAGACAGAGAGACAGACAGACAGACAGACAGACAGACAGATGGACAGACAGACAGACAGACAGAGTCAGGAGGTTTTTCCTCAAATTCTATTAATTCATAAAACCGTATAGACTTTTTATAGAAATAAATCGCCATAAAATGTTGATTTTATGTGCAGAGAGAGAGAGAGAGAGAGGTAGTGAGCTGGGAGTGAGGGTTGTCCCATGAGGTTTGTCTCTAATCCGATATTTGGCCCAGTAGAAACTGCGGCAACGTCGCACTTAGGGGAATTTCCATGAGGGACAACGCCTAAACAACCTTGATATTTTGGAAGGACTATATAGTCCTTTGTCGTCCTGACAACACTACACAATATATACAGACATAAACCTTGATCCTAATGGAACATCTAACTATACACAAAATAATCCTTCAACTTATCATGTCTTCTTCTATGCCACTTCCGATGACGTCCTTGCTCCTCCACACAGTCCACTCCTCCGGGAAGGTCTTGGTCCTCTTAATCACTTCTTCCCTTGGTAACCTGTCACCATCCTCTTACACTTAAGCTCCTTGGTCGTCCTCAACATCCTCGGCTGGGGGAGAGCACGATTTCTCGGAGACATCCCAGCTGTACTGTCCTGGTCCATGGTACTGCCACAGGTGGTTCATGTGTACCACCTTTGGGCAAGACTTCCTGCCTCTCCGAATCCGATACATTATGTTGATAGGCGGTCCAACACAGTGTAAGGCCCGTCCCATAAGCTCTACAGCTTCGGTGACTGTCCTTTCTTTCACTGAGGATTTTATAACCAGACTTGGTCATCATCCTTGAAGTTCACCTCACTTGCCTTGGCATCATATTTGCACTTCAACATCTCTCCGGAAAACTTGAGGGCTCCTCGCACTTATTGATGTACTTCAGCCAGCCTTTCCTGAAAATACTTTGCATAGCTGGAGGTATCTGTAGGCAGCTTTCCACCAGGTGGTCATCCCATTAACAAGTCAATGGGTAACCATAACTCGTGGCTCAACATCAGTTTTTGCAGAGGTGTAGCCGGTAGACTCATGGAATGCAGACCAATATGCCATCAGCAATGCAGGTAATTTCTGGTCCCACTGTTTGTCCCTCTATGCAGTACTTGGCCAGTTCTTGTTCCAGGGTCCAGTTGAATTTCTCCACCATCCCATCTGACTGTGGCCTTAGGGGGATTGTCCTAGTCTTCTTGATCCCCAGTAACCTGCAGCACTCACGGAACACAACAGACTCGAAGTTTCTACCCTGGTCTGAATGTAGCTCTCGTGTCAACCCAACGTAACAGAAAAACTGGTCAACCAACAGCTGAGCAACAGTTGCAGCCTCTTGATCAGGGATGGCATAGGCTTCTGGCTTTGTGAAGTAGTCCATGGTAATACATATAAACCAGTTTCCTCTTTCAGTGAGAGGAAGAGGTCCAGCAATGTCCACTGCGACTCTCCATTGATGCACCCACTTGGTACAGCTGGAGAGGGACGCAACCACGTTTCTTGGGTCCTTTCTTGGCACAACATACATCACAGGTCCAACATCACTCTTCAACATCCTGACGCATGCCAATCCAGTAGAATCTCTGTCGCAGCTGGCCTAGGGTTTCATCACTCCCAGGTACCCACTAGTGATCTGGGTATGAGACTCATCCAAGATATCGGACCTCATCTTCTTCGAACCACCAGTTGCCAATATTTGCTGAGGCCATCGGCTATCTCCCACTGATGCTCCAGTTGGCCATTGTTCAAACAAAGAAGGTCCCAATGACCTAATAGCTCTTGGTTGCAGGGCCTAACCTGGAAGCTTCTTCTCAAGATGGTCGCACTGTACTCTGCTGCAACCAGTCTAGCATCTTCCATCTGCATCTTCTTTGTTTGCTTCATCCGACGTTGGCCCTGTCACTGCAGTACAGCTGCATTTCTTAGTATGATCGTTTTTAAAACACTGCCAGCACTCTGGATCACAAGGCCGATGACTCAGGCTGTCAGCATTGCCATGTACTCGCCCAGAGCGGTGCTGCACCTCATAATTGTGCTGGTCTAGCTTCACAAGCCAGCGTGCCAGTTGTTCTTCCAAATTCTTTAGCGTTTTCAGCCACTTGTTGCCACATAGTCTGTCCTGATGATGAAGTTTTACCCATACAGGTAGGGATGGAAGAAATCAAGGCTCTTCATCACTGCCAAGAGCTCCTTATGGGTCACACAGTAGTTCTGCTGTGGTGTGCTGAGCTTCTTCCTGTAATATGCTACCACATACTCTTTTCATTCTTCTTTTTCTGACACAAGACTCCACCAATACCATAGTCACTAGCATCACAGTCCAAGATAAATGGCTGACTCTCATAAGGGTACGGCAATACTGGAGAGCTTGTCAATGCATGCCTGAGTTCTTTGAAGGCCTTCTGAGTCTCTGCAGTCAATGCAAACCTTTGCCTTTTCCCCAACAGCTTGTGTAGAGGTGTAGCTATTGTCACAAAGTCCTTGACAAAACGCTGGTAATAGATACACAAGCCAAGGAAACTCCTTAGCTCCTTCACACAAGTTGGAACTGGCAAGTCTTCCTCAGCTGCCACATTTTCCAGGTCAGTACGAACGCTGCTTTCGCCTATAATGTGTCCCAGGTACTTTACTTCCTTCTGAAACAATGGCACTTCTTGGGGTTCAGCTTGAGGTGCGCTGCGTGGATTCTGTTGAACACCTCTGACAGCCTATCTAATTCCTGGTCGAAAGTCTGTTCAAACACAATTACATCGTCCAGATAGATGAGGGCCGTCTTCCAGTGCAGGCCCTCCAGTACGCAACCCATTGGGATGCTCAAAAGTAACTGGGGCATTGCATAGGCCAAAAGGCATCACCTTAAACTGCCAAAGCCCCGCCCATTTGAAAAGGCCGTTTTCTTTTAGTCCTTCTCTGCAACCATGACCTGATGATATACTGCCTTCATGTCTAGGGTGGAGAACCACTTAGCACCTGCCAGAGCATCCAGGGTGTCATCAATTCTTTTCAAGGGGTACGCATCCTTCACTGTCACATCATTCAGGGCTCGATAAGCTACACAGCACCTTACTGAGCCATCCTTCTTCCTTACTAGAACCACTGCTGATGCCCAAGGACTGCTGGGACTTTTTTATTACCCCTTGACTTTGGAGATTCTCCATCACCTTCCTATTTCTTGCCGTTGAGTTGGCACCATCCTACACGCCAGCTGTTTAATCGGGCAGTGATCCCCGGTGTCTATACTATGCTCCACCAGATCAGTGCACCCCAGGTCTAGGTCTTTGGTGGAGAAGACATCAGCAAACTTCGTTAGCAACTGCTTCAGCTTCAGGACTTGTGAGCCATCAAGGCATTGGCAACTCCTTGAAAATAGGTCTTGTAGGTGGGATGGCACATACCATCTTCCTTGACTACTCTCCTTTACAGGCCTTCCTCTGATGCCACTCAGAGTTCACCGCATGGTACAGTCCCACAATTTCTCCCTCATTTATAATCTGTTGCTCACTGGAGAAATAGGACACCACAATCGGCACATCATTTGAATCCGTTTACACCATTGTTCTCCCCACCATCTCACTGGCCTTCGTCTTCCACCTTACATCAGGCTCCACTACCCCTATACATCTGTCAAATGAGCCACTCACCTTACACTGGAGCACCAGATCTGATTTTGGGGATATCACTGTAGTGCGGAGCGCCCTCACCTTGCCACTGGAACTGGTACATTTCACTGCTGCGACAGGGACTGACCTTCCTCGAACCTTCAGCTTCTTGGAGCAGAAGTCCAGCTCACATCCCATGGACATCAGATAGTCCAGACCCAGAAGGCAAGGATCCTCCATGTCGGCCACGTAGACTGGAAGTCAAGCCTCTTGCCCTGCAACTTCAGTGCGGATATCCAGGGGTCCCCTCAGTTCCACACGGTGCCTAGTTACACCACACAGTTGTTCTGATGACTCAGGCAGATACCGATGATATAACACATCAGGCCTCACAAGTCTGCTCTGAGACCGAATCAATCACCAGGGAACACTTCCTTCCGCCTATCCTTCCGTCTATTCGCACACTGTTGATTGCCGTCCTCTTGCATTTCCTTGGTGGTGGAGCTGCTTGGGAAAAGCTGGCTGGTGGTTACCCCTTCACACCAGCCTCCATTAGTTTTCCGCTTCTTTATGGTCTTCTGCAACCTCCTTTTTATCATCTTTTTTCTTCTTTGGACACTCAAAACCTCACTACATGTCCAACGTGCTTTTGTTACAATTGAAGATTTCCTTCTCTGCTCTGTTCCCCTTGCTCCTTCTTCCATTTGTGACAATCCTCCTTTTGTATCCCGGCTTCCTGCAGAACCAGCAGCCTCCTCTGGTCTTCTCCTGTTCCCTCTTCCACTTGTAGCAGTCCTCTTTTCTGCGTCCTGGCTTCTCTTAGTACCAGCAACTTCCCTCAAATTTTTCCGTTTCACATACCTGCCCCTTTCTTGCCTTGAATCCTGCACTATGACCTCCCTGAAAGATGGATGTACTGGATGTGATGTAGGACTCAAATTCTAGAGTCCTGGCTAGTGCTTCCTGTGTGCTTCTAGGTTGTGCATGCTTCACTTGCACTTTCAACTCTGCACTATCAAGAGCATTGATGAACCTGTCCCTCAGTTGAATAGCCAACAGGTTAGGTGTTGCTCCAGGGTATGTCTTGTATGACATACTTTCCAGGTCATGAGCAAGCTGCTGTAGGGATTCTCCTCGAGCCCTTGCTCTGGAATCTCGCTCTGTAAACCTCAGTCTGGTACATGGTTCCATATTTGTGCTCCAGCACTTCTACTAGGGACCAAAAACTGTTCCTCTCCATCACTGACATCTGGCCCAGAATTTCCATTGCAGCATCCTTAAGGCTTGTAGCAAGCTGCACTGCCCTCTGCCTATCATCCCAACGATTCTGATCCACAAGTAACTCAGACTGTGCATGGTAAGCTTCCCAAGATACTCTACCATCAAATTCCTGAGGTTTCTTTTTAATTGAACCCCCATTATAGCCATGCACATCACTGGTTTGGGGCCTTAAAACTTGGGCATATAATTGAGGCCAGGACTTAAAACTTCTGCATTCTGATTATTCAACCCTGTAATGCTACCTTTAGATGCCTGGGATCCATCAAGATTCACAATACACTTTCCATTCCTTTCATATGCTTCCTGTACGCTAACCTGAGGCTCAGCAGTGCAATATTTCTTACAGCCTTAATTTTCTCAGTAATTATCTTCACATGGTCAACTACATGCTTCAACTGGCTATCTACATGCTGTCTGCACTCCATCACTATTTCGTCACTAACTGACCTCAACTGGTCGTCTACATGCTGTTTGCACTCAGTTACATTATTGCTTACCTCATACATCTGCTGCCGTAGCTCAGAGTATACCTCTTCCTTCAATTGTTCCTGTGCTTCCTTCATTTCCCCCATAAAAGCGTCTAGCTGTCCTTGCATCGTCAGTTGTAATTCCCTCTGTTGCTCCTGTAATGTCTCTTGGAGCTGTTCCTTCTGTGCTTGCAATTGTATTTCGTTTCTGAGCTCTTTCTGTTTTTCACTTTGGGCCAGTAATTTTTCTTGGAGTTCTTTCTCTCCTTCACTCTATGCCAGTAATTGTTCTTTGATTTCGTTCCTGAGCTCATTCTGTTCTTCACGTTTTTTTTTTTTTATGCGAGGAAGAAGGAACCAAAGGCCATGAGCCCACAATAAGAGTTCCCTCCAAGAGAAAAACAAAATACAAGAGAGAGCCAAATTCAAGATCCATTCATTTCGAGATGCCTGGACACACTGCGTTTGAAAGACTGGCAATCATAGGCAGCAGGAAATACAGACAGAGGGAGACAGCTCCAGAGTTGACCTGTTTCATACATGAAGGGCTGGGAGTAACGGTTAACTCTAGCATTAGAAAGTTGGACAGAAAATGGATGAGAGTTTGCTGCTAGACGGGTGCAACGCGCCCGTCGTAGAGGTGGAGGAATGCATGCAGACAGTTCAGAGGAGCAGTGACCATTAAAGTATCGATAGAAAAGAGATAAAGATGCAACAGTGTGGTGAAGAGACAGAGGTTGAAGGGAGTCAGTAAGAGAAGGAGAGTTAATGAGACGAAAAGCCTTTGACTCCACCCTATTGAGAAGAGCTGTATGTGGGGAGGCTCCCCACACATGAGAGTTGTACTCCACACAGGGGCGGATAAAATCCCTGTATAGAGTCAACAATTGTGTAGGGGGAAAGAAAGAACGGAGTCGACTTAGCACACCCAATCTCTTGGAAGCAGATTTTACAAGAGATGTAATATGATCTTTCCAAGATAAGTCCCGAGTAAATGACACCCCAAGCATGTTCAAGGATGATGCAGGATTAAGCTGAATATTATTAAACATTAGTGGGTATACCTGTGGAAGATTTTGACGGGTTGATTGGTGTAAGAACTGAGTCTTAGATGCATTAAAAACAACGATTATTTTTACCCCAGTCAGAGATACGAGCCAAGTCAGACATTAGGTGTGCCGTAGCCTCATCCCTTGTTTGTTGAAGTAACTGCTGAGATGGGCGTTGCGGGAACCGAATGGAAAGGTGAAGAGTGGAGTCATCAGCGTATGAGTGGATAGGGTTAGATGTACAGCTTAGAACAGGGGTCGCCAACCTGTGGCTCAGGAGCCGCATGCGGCTCTTTCAAGACACTTGTGCGGCTCCAAACGCTGAACAAATACCGTTTTATCCATTCAAAAAAATGAAATTATGTAACACTCTTAAGACAATATTTGATTAAAGTTTATTCAACTTTGAAAACATATTATAGGAATTTTTAATATGAGATATAAATAGTTTGTAAGCTGAAAATATTAAATATTTAAGAGAGAGAGAGAGAGAGAGAACGGTACGTATTCACGCGAGGTTTGACTCGTCCAGTTCCTGTCCATTCCCAGACTTCATGCTGCTGCCCGCAGCACCGCCAGCATATCAGTCACTGCTTAGAGCTGAAGGTGCGTGTCACTGCAGCTTCATTAGCATAACGTTGCTGTTTTATTTCTCCATTGAGCTAAAAGTGAATAGACTTGTGTTTTGTATGTTAAGTTTTATAACATTAAGAAAATTAATACTGCAATAATAGCTACTAAGAAGAGAAAAATAGAGGATGAAAATAGAGAATTTAAAAGTGAATGGACTGACTCTTATGCCTTCATACAGAACTCTAGAGGACTTCCATGCTGTATGATATGTGATGAAGTACTTTCCAATAATAAAAAGTGCAATCTTGAAAGACATGTTCAGAAAAAGCATAGTGGATTTGCTGAGAAGTATCCAAGTGGAAATGCTAGAAAAAAAGCTGTGGAGGAACCGAAACATAATGTAGCACTGAGTTAGAATGTATTCACAAAGTGGGTGAAATCATCCAGTAGCACTACTGCAGCTAGTTTTGTGCATACCAGTGAAATGATAAAGAGAGGAAAACCTTTCACAAATGGAGAATATATTAAGGACTGTTTTGTCAAGGCATCAGAACATCTATTCAGTGACCTGAGAAACAAGGTTGAAATCATTAAAAAGATAAAAGATGTGCCATTGTCAGCACAGACTGTGAGAGACAGAACAGTGAAACTGGCAAAAGACATTGCAAATAAGCAAACAAAAGACATTAACTCTTCCCCGGGATTTTCTATTGCTTGTGACGAGTCATGTGATGTTACAGATATAGCTCAGGTTGCCCTTCTTTGTCGGTATGTGATTTCTGAGGGCCCTCAAGAGGAGCTTATTGACCTGTTGCCTCTTACTGGTAAAACTAAGATATCTTTACAGCTATTGTCACATGTTTGGAAGCAAAAGAAATAAATATTAACCCGTCACTCTGTTGCAACTGATGGGGCACCATGCATGAAGGGAAAACACAAGGGGTTTATATCTCTGTTAAAAGAAAAGATAGGTCATGAAGTGATATCATTTCACTGCATTGTTCATCAAGAGGCTCTTTGTGCACAGTCTTTACCTCCTGAATTCAATGAAGTGATGGCATTAGTAGTGAAAATTGTGAACAAAATCTTTGTCAAAGGATTAAACCACAGACAGTTTCGTGAACTCTTGGAAGAGGCTGATTGCCAATATTCAGACCTCCTTCTTCATAACAAAGTCCGATGGGCTTTCAAGGGGACGAGTGCTTGAGCGGATTTGCAGCCTGCTTAGAAGAAAGTGAAAAATTTTGCTTGATAATGGTGATGATGTATGTCAAGAGCTCTCGGACACCTGCATGGCTGGAAAAATTTTACTTCCTGGTAGATATCACTTCCACATTTTCAAATAATCTTAACTGAAATTACAAGGAAAGGGAAACACTGCTTTACGCCTTTTAGAAGAAGTGTTGTCATTTGAAAAGAAAGTTTGCAGTGGTTTGTCATAGAATCTTGAGAAAAGAGAATCTGTTCACTTTCCAATCACTGAAGAAATACAAAGGAACAGCAGATTGTGGAGTTTGATGTTGACGCCTCTAAAAACAACTATCTTGAAAATGGAAATGTCTTTTAAAGCTGAACGTTTCCAAGAATTCAGAAGGGAAAAAGCAACCTTGTCATTTCCCTGATCAAACCACTTGAGGCAGATATCTCTGCACTAAATTCTGTCAGCCTTTACTGCAGGAACCGAGCAGAGCTGGGAGCTTGAAATAAGCTGATTTGCAGTGAAGAGATTATGGGCTTCTAAAATTTAAAGTTCTACTCTCTGATCTAGGAGTCTTTAGAAACACAACAAGCATACATTAGCTAGTCAACACAAATGGGGAGAACTACTAAATCTGAAAAAGCAATATAAGATGTTTTTTGAGGTTTTAAGGAGTGCATTACCAGACACCTTCAAAATGCCAAGAAGTTTGCATTTGGGGTTCTCTCCATTTTAGGATCCACTTATTTGTTGTGAGCAAGTATTTTCAACCATGAATCTCATAAAAGGGAGAATTAAGAAGTAGATTAAACTATAAAAGCTATTGGTCTTGCCTTTAAAAGCTGGAAAACTACTTCTTACACTGCAAACATTGACCAGCTCTCCAAGAGGAATCCGAGGAACAGAATCTCTCATTAACTCAACTTTGTTAGGGTTAAGTTGATGATAAAATAATGTTACTTTTCAATAATCAATTTCCTCTCTTAAGTTTTCTTTTGAATGTCGGATACCATTTCCATGAAATGCAATGTTGTTTGTTCTTTTATGTACTACTGTGCCATAAATATCACTTGATACTTATTAATTATCATATTTTAGCATTCTCACATATATGAAACATTAGAAACAAAACACATTGCAAATCATTTTGCTATGTGAATATAATTAAATAATTTTCTTTACTTAATAATGGGTAGTACTTCCTCCTTCAATTATAAGGTATGATCTTATAATTTCTATGAATACAAAGTAGCCATGTTTCTTTTTTGTATTTTGTGATCGCCATATATTATCTTTTCAGTTCTACTGGTATAAATGTAACAAAGATATGTTTAATTTTTTACGAGTACTGGCATATAAATGAAAGGATAATCAAATGCAATGAAAGAATACATTACTCTAATTTGCAACTTTTTGTGAATGTAAATATAATGAATAATATCACTATAAATATGTTTTTAAAGTTGGGAATATTGAACTATATTCATGTTATTTCTGAAGTACTGCAGATTTTTTGATTTTAGGTCTTAGGAGACCATTTTTGTCATTGCGACTCTGACAGTACTACGTTTTTGTGATCCTCTAAATAAATGGTATTCTTCCCAGCTTCAAAGGTTTGGTGACCCTGGCTTAGAAGGTCATTGATGAGATAAAAGGAAGAGAGTTGGTGATAGGACAGAGCCCCTGAGGAACACCACTGTCGATTGATCTAGGAGAAGAGCGATAACAGTCTACAACTTGGCGGCTATATGGAATGACCAGAAAGGGAAATGGCTAGCGATGAAGGCACAGTTAGAAGGCTACAAAACTGTAAGAGGAGCGGTTTGGAAATTAAAGATTTATGCCAGACTCGATCGAAGAGGAGCTCTTTGAGATGTCAAGTGCAATGGCAAAGCTTTCGCCAAAGTCCCGAGAAGGAGGATGACCAGGAGTCTGAAAGGTAGGTGAGAAGATCGCCAGTGGAGGCGTCCCTGACGGAACGCGTACTGACGATCAGATAGAAGGGTGTGACAGGAGAAGAAGCCTAAAATTTCTCTTTTATTCAGAAATTGACCCGAAATGCTTTTGAAATACAAGGACGTTAAAGCAATTGGACGTAAGATGTCGGAGGGTTTAGGAATGTGTCAACTTCTTTGGGACTTGACTTTGAATGAGAGCAAACTTTCATCAAGAAGGAAAAGTTAGCAAAGTTGACAGACAAAGGCGAAAGAGTTTGCCTGAGCGAGGGTGTCATACAGAAACACAGTTCGGTTGAGAAGGCAACAGGATGGACTCCATCAGGCCCATATGCCTTGTTAGTATTGAGGCCAGTGATGGCAGAAAATACATCAGTTTAAGAAATTTTAATGTCAGCCATGAGAAAGTCAGAGGCGGGAAGTGATGGAGGAACAGCACCGGAATCGCCCAAGGTGGAAATTGGAGGAGAAAGTGTCAAAGAAGAGATCTGCTTTATCAATAGAAGAAATAACAACAGAACCATCAGAGCAGAAAAGAGGAAGCGGAAGGATGATGAGGCAAAGTTGTTAGAAAGGGTTTTGGCAAGCAAGCCAGAAGGAGAGGGAAGAATTCGGAGTTGGAGAGTTGAGAGCATTTAGTACGGATGAAATTATTATTTAGGCAGAGCGAAGAATGGGACTTAGCACGATTCCGGGCAGAAACGTAAAGATGATGTGAGCTAGGGGTGGCTTGGTTCCGGTACCTTTTGTAGGCCCTCTCCTTGTTGGTGGACAGCATTAGAACAAGCGTGATTAAACCAAGGCTTTCTTGCATTAGTTAAAGGATATGAGAAGGAAATGTGCTGCTTCCATGCCTGAGAGAATAACCTCCACAATGCGCAAGGCACACCTTGTGATTTATTCTCGGCCATGGAAGGCAATAATCATTCAATGGAAACCAAAGAAGTACTGCCTGAGGGCCTCCCAATCTGCAGCTCCAAAAATGCTACAGTAAGCGACGTTTCCCTGGGAGGGTCCTACAGGCCATACCGGAGTGATAGGATCATACACAACAGCCACTCTTGGCTTTGAAATGAGTATATAGAGTAAGTTAGAGGGTGCAGAAAAGGGTTTGCTATCAGTTGCCCTTTACTGGCTGAGTCTCAGAAAAAGAAGGTGAGGTAAAGGATATGATGTGGTGGCTCAACAGAGTGAAAGTTAGAGGAAAATGAATGTTGCCCCTAGTTGTGTTACTGTGTGCCTTCTGTTGTACTCTGTAGCATCACAACTGTTGCCAGGGACATCGCCCCCCGCTCCAGCTCGAGACTTGTCTGCGCACCCCCTGCTTCCATGTCGTAAGCCAGACTCCACTGTAGCCCAGACACTCCCGGGATACCGCCAGTAAATACTTCCTGTCCCACACTGCCAGCAAGCTTCAACAACAGTCGTTCAGTATATAGTTGACGTTGCCCAGTGAGTTGTTCTTCCTATGGTTAGTCTTTCGGTGTACTATATGATTAGCTCAGGCGTTGTAAATAAACAATGGCTTCTTAAGTTCACCGCCTTTATTTTCCAAGTAATCACACTCCCCATGCTTTCCAACTTCACTGTTTTCACAAGCACCGAAAGCATACAGACTGCAGTAACACCAAGCTTCACTGACAATCAAACTCAACTGAAAATTGATCTGAACTTGTTCCTTTCTCTTCCCCATCCTTATATAAGCCTTGCATTGTCTGAGAATGATCTACATTCTACGAGAACAACAGCTGCCAACTCAGAGATATCCAAACATGCCAGAGTTTCTTACATCAAACAACACCTTAAATTATTTAGTATACAAACCTAATTTTAAATTATATAATTTTACAATCACACAAATAAAACATAAAAGAAACAGAGCACAAAAATTAATGCATAACTTACGAAACGGTCTATGCCTACAAACAGCAGGCAAACTGGCAATTGACTCCAGGCACGGTAAAATACAAGGAACAACGGGAAACGTCGAGAAGCTCCTCGATCACCTACCTGGCGCAATCTCGCTTCTAACAGTATTAATGATGATGCAGCACAATTCACACGGGAGGACTGACTTTCAGTAATTTGTTTTTCCAATAATTTCCTATTTCTTCAAAGATTTACACTAAAATCCAAATATATCCAACGAATTATACTTCCCTCTTTCTTCTTTATGTTTGTATGGCCAAACGTTAATTAATTTCAGAATTGAACTATGACTTAAAAAATACAGTTGGTTTGGGATTTACTTAAGGCTTTGTTTCTCTTTTAATCCATGGTGGTTGGAAACCAGGACAGGCTAACTCACACGAGCACCACACAAGAGGATTTGTCTATGTAAATGTAGTGGGAATACATTTTTCCCCAAGTTCTCTTGGACCATGACCAAAAGGCACCCAAAAACACCCTAACTTAGGTCTCTCCAAGTGTTAATGTAAACTCTAACACCACATACAACTTTAAGTGCTGCTTTTGGTATGCGAATGCTGCGAGTAATGAGTGACATGGATGCTAGCGTATTCTGTATCATAAAGGTAGCATAGGTATTTTCTAATGCCGAATTCAGCCTCACCTCAAGATCATGCAGGACTACAATATCGCATTAAATCTATTAAAGATCCCTAGAACTCTTTTCAGCTTTTGCTCACTGGCCAAGGGTGTTCAGAATACAAAGCTGAATAAACTAGAAGTCAAGTAGATTCTGTACCACATACTCAAAGGATTAAGGGCTCAATGATTTCATTTCTCTAGGCCATTTGACTGATGAATGTTTATGAATGAATGATGAAATGCAGAAATTTTTATTTTACTACAGTGAATTCTAACTGACTCCACTCCTTTCTCTCACTACCACCAAATTAACCAGAAGTGTTTACAGTCTATAAGGGTTGTGCTCTATTAACCCTTAATCTACTCCAACTTTTTGATTGTAAATTTTAGGATTAACAGAGAGCCAATGGAACTGTGACCCATCAGAGCATGTATGTAGGCCAGTACATATGCTTATCATCATAATTTCATCTTGGTGTAAATTTTCAACATTTTTGGTGAATAGTTGAATAACAGAAAAA
>NC_137019.1:24264027-24371919 GCF_032717465.1 Coenobita brevimanus | reverse complement strand
ATTTTCAGTGCTTAATGTGTTTTAGCAATAATTATTAATAATATAAAATACGAGAACCACAGGTATTCATGTTTTTTATGATAAAAGAAAATTGTGAGGAACGGAGTCAGACAAACCCTCTTGCAGAATATAAGCTCATTTCTGGTGGTGAGGGTTCTATTCATGTGAACCGCAGTTCCCTTTACACACACACACACACACACACACACACACACACACACACACACCAGGAATGTTGCCAGAATGGGAATAATGACTAACAAACTCGTCAATATCAAAATGTGATGCCTGGCAACCACCTTCATTCTCAGACAGCCAAGACTGTTTCTCCCTCCCCTTCCACTCACCAAAAGCTCTCCCCCTCCCCCCCTCCCTCCCCAGCCTACCATCTCCTTTCTTCCTCTCTCACTCCCTGTCCCTCTTCAACTCGGCGTAGCCATTGTGAAACTTTAGGTTAACGATTTAGCTCTTGCCTTGATTCTTATGAAGCCACAGTTGAGCTGCGAAGCTAGCCATATCTTCATGTGTAATACAATATATTGCTCTCTCGCTTAAATGGAAAACAACTTAAAGTTACAAACCCATTACCTTATCAGTGATATGTATGACATCATGATTAATTAAGCTCGGCCAAAGTCAATCCTACATCCTTAAGATAAAGTAAAACCTGGACAGCCATGGTTACGCCTCTCGTACCCTCCCCTGCCCTTTCTCCCTCCACAAGCCCCTCCATTCCCTCCCCCCCTCCCTTCTTCCTCTCTCACTCCCCTCCCCCGACACCTAGTAACTAGTCGGGTAGAAGCGACCCAGAGGTGTGTGTGCTGGTGTCTCCATTTCATCTGCTCGCGACTGTACATATAGTGCATGAAAGCAAAAAAATATATATATTTTGAAACAACGCGGAATGCTCCTTACTAATGTCGTCTGGAGATTGTTTGGATTTTTACGTTATATAGAGGGTCATTTCAGTGACGCTAAAAAACTCATGATTGAGGGCCGTCACTAAATATGCAACTTCCACAAATGTACTCTAAACTAGCTGGATAAAACTCCCAATTGTATATAAAATTCAGAAAACATTTCTGAAGATCTGAAAATTCCGACTCGAGAAAAACAGTAACAAGGTACTACTTGGGATGAAATCGATTCATACTGAAAGATAGCTTGAAGTTGAGGAATTTAATCCCTTGAAAGTTTCGTCACATTCAAGAAGAAAAAACATCATGGAAAATTAGAAATAAAACGTGTATTTTTTTTTTTCTGTGCAAAAGTAGGGCTTTAAATGGATAATTGAGCCAAGTGATCAATCATAAAATATGAAATATTTCCTCAGTATGACGGTTTGTGTGATATCATTACACATGTTTACGAATTTAACATCGCTTCGAAAGTTAAATGTTTTTGAAGAAAATCGTTTATTTTGTTGATTATAATGTATACATTATTAGGAAAACCTGAATACAGTTCGTAAAAATTTTTTACCTTCTGATATACGATGTTTTATTGTTAATGATAGCCCTAAAGAGGACCATATTGCGGGAGAGTAGACCTGAACTTTCGTATCTACTGTGTTTAGTTTAACTGCATTTTTAATTTCCATTTTTTTTTTTTTCAGCCCTGATTTCACGGATAAAAGGTAGTGCTAACGGTGAACTAGTCACGGCTTATAGCATTCACTCTGGGGCTAGCTCGGAACTATTTTACTGGAGTGATCGTTGAATTTTTGGGCGAAATCGTTAAATATGCAACTTCCACAAATAATCCTATATTTGATTGGAAAACACACCTAATTATTATCAAAACTCAGAAGACACTCATGAGGATGGCTATATCAAATATAAGAAACAACAAAAAATCGATATACACCAAAAAGGGAACGGTTACGACAAAATTCAATTAATTTGGGTGTCACCGAAACAAGCAAGAAACAATGATTAATCGTTTCTGTATCTGAAATATAAGGATTTTAAAAATCACATCGAGCATCTTAACTACAGAAATTACTTTGGTAAAATCTTCCCTAACCGATCCCTCACGATATGAAATATTAATTAGCTTTAGACTATCACCTATAAATTTAAACCAGAAAGTATAAAGACTGTCGCAATACCGAGATATATAATTCATTACAATTTACCTGTAAAAACTCATTCCTCATTCCTCATATCTGTCGACATGTAATTCATGCCAGCTACAAAATTTGCTGGATAATGGATCACTTAATGAATTGTATTAATATCATCTGGAAATTTTCATTTTCACGTAATGAAGAGTTTCATTTCAGTGATGCTAAAAACCGCATAATTTTGGGAGAAAACACTAAAAATGCAACTTCAACAAATTTACTGTGTTACCTGGAATAAACGCCCAATGGTATCTAAAATTCTTAAAACCTATCTGAGCAAGAGAAAATTCCGTCTCGAAAAGAAACATCAATAACAAGTGATGAGGTAATACGTAGGACGACATCCAATCACAGGCAATGAAAGTTGCCATTTGAGGGTTTTAAGTTCAAGAAGTTTCCTTTCATTATGTTCGTAAAACAACTTGAAAATTTAGACATAAAGCGAATGTTATTTTGGGGTCATATGTAGTGATTTAACAAGGCATCGAGCCAAGTGATCAAAATATAAAATAAGGAATATTCTTGCAGGAAGGCGCTTCGTTTGATACCTTTATCCGAAAAATATCGTTTAGACAAAAATTTTTTACTTCTTATATATCTACTATTAGGAAAACCAAATACATAGCCGTGCTAATATATGCAGATCATAAAAATAATGTGGTTTCTGATATACGCAGTTTATTGTTTATGGATAAAAAGAAAATCAGGTTGCAGCAGCGTAGACCTGATCTATTGTGTCTGGCGTGATGAAATTAACTGGATTTTTAAAATCTGATGATTGTATTTTTTTTTTTTTTTAGTCCTCGCCTCTCGGGTAAAAGGTAGTGCAGTTGTTGAACTAGTTACGGCTGATAGCATTCTCTTTGGTGGTAGTTAAGAAAAATTTTACAGGAATGATGCCTGTATAAACGTATTTTTACTGAGGAAATATTTCATATTTTATGATTGATCAGTAGGCTCAATTATCCATTTAAAGCCCTACTTTAGGAGAAAAAACACGTTTTATTTCTAATTTTCCATGATATTTTTTGTTCTCGAATGAATCGAAACTTTCAAGGGATTAAAATCCTCAACATCAAGCTATCTTTAAGTGTGAATCGATTTCATCCCAAGTAGTACCATATATAGCCTTGTTACTGATGTTTTTTTCGTGTCGGAATTTTCAAATCTTCAGAAATCTTTTCTGAATTTTATATACAATTGGGAGTTTTCTCCAGCTAGTTTAGAGTATATTTGTGGAAGTTGCATATTTAGTATTTGGCCCTCAATCATGAGTTTTTTAGTCACTCAAATGACCCTCTTTATAACGTAAAAATCTACACAATCTCTAGACGAGCATTCCGCGTTGTTTCAAAATATATTTTTTGTAGCTTTCATGCACTATATGTCCAAGGAGATTAAGAACAAAGTAATAAACGAGTAATTATATATCTCGGTATTGCCGTAGTGTTTTTCCTTTATCGTATAAATTTACAGATCAGTCAAAAACTCATCATTATTCCATCTCACGACGTATCACGGGAAAGATTTTACTAAAAATAATATTGCTTGTTGTATAACAAGCAACTTCATAAATTGCAATTTTTTCCTTTTTACGTCTGTCAGGATGCTCGATGTAACTTTAATGCGATTTGTACTGCAGATAAAAAGAATACTCATTAGAATTTTCTCGATTCCTTCGGTGACGCGCACATCTACTGAAGCATTATTCTTAACCAACATCAGATGCCAGAACTCTTTACTTAATCGATTTCTTGTTATGTCTTAAATATGATTTTTTCATTTTTAGATGCGTTTTCTGAGCTTTGGAAAAATTTAAATGTTTCCCAATCGATTTCGAGCACTTTTATGGAAATTGTATCGTTAACAATTGCGACCAAAAATTCTTTAAACCGCATACAATTAAAATTGTTTTTAACTACCCTCAAAGAAAATTCCATCTGCCGTAACTAGTTCACCTATGGCATTACATTTTACCCGAGAGGCCGTCACAAAAAAAAAATAAGAAAACTAATACGATCATCAGATTGTGAAAATCCAGTTAATCTCAACGGGTTAGACACAACAGTTCAGGTATTCGCTGCTGCAATCGGATTTTCTTTTGAGCCATCATGAACTGCGTATATCAGAAACTATATAATTTTTATAATCTGAATATCTCAGCACGGCTGTGTATTTTGTTTTTGCTAGTAATGGATACATGATAAGTAAAAATTTTCTAGAAAACGATTTTGCCTTTCCTAATTATATTATCTTCGTAAATATGGATAATAATATCAAACGAATCGCCATGCTGCAAGAGTATTCCTTATTTTATAGACGATTACTAGGCCTAAGATGCCACGTTCAATTCCTACTTGTGCCTCCCAAAATAACATCCGTTTTGTCTAAATTTGTAAGTTATTTTACGTCCCTTTCGAAAGGAAACTTAAAACCCTCAAGTGGCAGCTGTAATTGCCTGTGAATGGATTTCATCCTTCGTATTACCTAATCTTTTGTTACTGATGTTTCTTTTCGAGATGGAATTTTCTCTGGCTCAGAATTGTTTTATGAATTTTCGAGACAATTCTGAGTTTGTTCCAGGTATTTTAGACTACATTTGTGGAAGTTGCATATATTTAGTGTTTCCGACCACAATTATTCGGTTTTTAGTAACACTAAAATGACCCTCGTCATACCGTGAAAAGAAACAATTTTCAGGTAATACACTTCATTCAGTGACCAATCAACCTGCAAATTTTGTAGCTGTCATGCACTACATGTCTACAGATATGAGGAATAAATCTATATTGGATAATTGTTATTAATTATATATCGGTATTGCGACAGTCTTTGTACTTTCTGGTTTAAACTTATAGATAAGAGAAGAAAGCTCATCAATATCTCATCTCACGAGGAATCGGTTTAGAATCATTTTACCGAAGGAAATGTGTAATTTTTTTTTTTTTTTAATTCAGTAAGGATTCTCGATGTGATTTTTAAAAATCCTTATACTGCAGATAAAGAAAAGAATGCTCATCCTGTTTCTCGCTTGTTTCAGTGACACACATGAAGCGAATTTTGTCTGTAAAACCTTAGATACCTGCTCCCTTTATGGTGTCAATCGATTTCTCATTATGTTTGTAAAAGTGATTTTTCCACCTTCATGAGGGTCTTCTGAGTTTTGGTAATAATTAGGTGTTTTAGTTTTGGTAATATATATTTTTTTTTTGAAGTTGCATTTTTAACGATTTCGCCCAAAAAGACGATTATACAGCGACCATTACAGTAAATTTATTCTGAACTTCCCCCAGAGAGAATGCTATCAGCCGTGACTAGTTTACTTTTAGTTCTACCTTTTATCCGTGAAGTCAGGGCTAAATAAAAGTCAATCATCGGAAATTAAAAATCCAGTTAATCTGAACACGGTAGAACGATAGTTCGGGTCTAAGGTCCCTCACTATCGTAATTTTTAGAGCCATCATTAACAATAAAACATCGTATAGCAGAAGCCGAATAATCATTACGAACTGAATATCTCCGGACAGCTATGTACTCACTTTTTTCCTAATAATATACATATAATAATCAACAAATAAACGATTTTCTTGTGAAAGATTTATTAACTTTAGAAGCGATGTTAAATTCGTGAACATGTATAATGATATCACACGATCCGTCATGCTGAGGAAATATTTCATATTTTATAATTGATCATCGGGCTCAATGTATAAATTTAACGCCACTCTTTTGCACATATATATATATATATATATATATATATATATATATATATATATATATATATATATATATATATATATATATATATATATATATATATATATATATATATATATATATATATATATATATATATATATATATATATATATAGCTAGTTTAGAGTACGTTTGTGGAAGTTGCATATTTAGTTTTTTCGTCCTCAAATATGCGGTTTTTAGCATCATTCAAAAGACCATCATTAAAACATAAAAATCCAAACAATCTCCAGACGACATCAATAATGAGCAATCCGCTTTCTTTCAAAATGCTTTTTTTTTTTCTTTTTGCTCATGCACTATATGTCCTCGCGGGTGAAGAATAAAGTAATAAACTATAATTATATATCTCGGTATTGCGATAGTTTTTACTATATCGTATAAATTTACAGCTCAGTCAAAAACTCGTCAGTATTCCATGTCACGACATTACTTTGGAATGATTTTAGTAAAGATTATTATTTTATAAAAATCAACTACATGAAATGCATATATTTATTTTTTTCGTGTCAAGATGCTCGATGTAATTTTAAAGCGATTCTTCTGCAGATTAAAATAAAAAATCTTCTTTATTTGGTTTTTCGATTGTTCCGGTGACCCGCATATCTATTGAACCTTATTTTTTTTAACCACCTCATGTGCCAGCTGTCTATA
Organism: Coenobita brevimanus; assembly: GCF_032717465.1. NCBI lineage: Eukaryota > Metazoa > Arthropoda > Malacostraca > Decapoda > Coenobitidae > Coenobita > Coenobita brevimanus. The sequence continues at coordinate 24,365,379 of NC_137019.1, read as the reverse complement.
CTTGTCAGTCGATGTCTTGTTGTTTCCTAAATAGGATTTTTTCACCCTCAGATCAGTATTCTGACTTTTGGTAATTATGTTTCCCAATCGATTTCCAGTACATTTCTGGAAATTGCATCTCTAATGATATCGCCAAAAAATACGTTTATACAGCCATCATTATAGTAAAATTGTTCTTTACCCCCAAAGAGATTGCTATCAGCCGTGACTAGTTCACCTTTAGCACTAACTTTGATCTGTAAAGTCATTACCAAAAAAAAGTCAATCATCGAAAATTAAAAATCCATTAAATTCAACAAGGTAGGCACGATAGTCGAGGTCTACGATCCCGAACAATGGTAATTTTTATTGCTATCATTAACAATAAAACATCGTTTATCAGAACCCAAATAATTATTACGAACTGAATATCTCCGTACAGCAATGTATTCAGTTTTTTCCCAATAATTTTTATATGTGGTTTCCTTGTAAAAGATTTAATACCTTTTGAAGCGGTTAAATTCTTAAACATGTGTAATGATGTCAGATGATCCGTCATACTGAGGAAATATTTTAAATTTAATATTTGATCACCAGGCTCAATGTGCAAATTTAACCCCATGCTTTCGCAAAAAAAAAAAAAAAAAAAAAAATTATCTCTAAATTTCCATGATGTTTTTACGTCCCGAATGAAACGAATCTTTTAAATTCCAGCCAACTCTAACTGTGAATCGATTTCATCCTAAGTAGTCTTCATAGTATCCTTCATACTGATGTATATTCGAGAAGGAATTTCTATCCTTCAGAAATGTTTACTGAATTTAAATACAATATGGAGTTTTTCCCAGCTAGTTTATAGAACGTTTCTGGAAGTTGCAAGTGTAGTGTGTTCGTCCTCAAATATGAGGTTTTTGGCATCACTGAAATGACCCTCAACGTAAAAATCCAAACATTCTCCACAAGGCATCAATAAAGAGCATTCAGCTTTGTTTCACAATGCATTTTTTGTAGCTTTCATTCACTATACGTCCACGGAGGTGAAAAATAAAATAATTAATTATATATCTCGTATATGGATAGTGTTTTTACTTTATCCTATAAATTTACCGATGAGAGTCAAAAGCTCATCTGTATTCACGACGAATCATTTTGGAGAAATTTTAGTAAAGATAATGTTTCTTGTTGTATAAGAAGCAACTTCATGAAGTGAAAATATTTTTTTTCGTTTCAGGTTGCTCGATGTAATTTTAAAGTTATACTGCAGATTAAAAAGAATACTCATTCGAAGTTTCCCTAATGTTTCGGTGACCCGCACATCCATTGATACTTATTATTCCTAACCACCTCAGATGCCAGCTCTCTTTACGTGTCAGTCTATTTCATGTTTTTTTCCTAAATACGATCTTTTCACACTCAGATGCTTTTTCTGAGTTTTGGTAATAATTGTTTCCCTATTGATTACGAGGACAATTATGGAAATTGTATCGTTGACGATTTCGCCCAAATATACGTTTATATAGCCATCATTCCAGTAAAATTGTTCCTAACTACCATCAAAGAGAATGGTATCAGCCGTAACTAGTTCACTTGTGGCAATACCTTTTACCAGAGATGACAGGGTTAAAAAAAAAAAATAAATAAAGCTAATTGAATCATCAGATTTTAAAAATCCATAGTCCCAACCCGACAGACACAACAGTCCAGGTCTACGCTGCTGCAACAGGATGTTCTTTAGAGCCATCGTGAACAGTAAAACTGTGTATATCAGAAACCATATAATTTTTATAATCTGCATATCTCAGCACGGCTATGTATTTTGTTTTTCCTAATAATGGATAGATGATAATAAAAGATATTCTTGTAAACATTTTTTTGTCTTTCTTAATGATCTTACCTTCTTTAATATGGAAATTTTCAAACTAATCGCCTTACTGCGGGAGTATTCCATATTTTTGTATGATCACTAGGCTCAAGATGCCACGTTAAATCTCTACTTATGCCTCCCCAAAATAACATCCGTTTTATGTCTAAATTTGTAAGTTGTCTTACGTCCCTAATGAAAGAAAACTCCTTGAGTTTGAAACGCTCAAACGAGAACTTTCATTGCCTGTGAATGGATTTCATCCAACGTATTACCTCATCTTTTTTCACTGATTTTTCTTTTCGAGAAGGAATTTACTCTGGCTCAGAAATGATTTATAAATTTGGGACAATTGGGAGTTTATTCCAGGTAATTGAAAGTACATTTTTGGAAGTTGCATATTTAGTATTTTCACCAATAATTATACGGTTTTTTACCATCACTCAAATGACTCTTCAAAACGGGAAAATGAAAATTTCCAGTTGATAATCGAATTTATTCGGTGATCTATTACCTTGGAAATTTTATAGCTGTCATGCACTAAATTTTTACAGATATGAGGAATAAATTTATACGGGTAAATTGTAATTATTTATATATCTAGGTATTGGGACAGTCTTTGTACTATTTGGTTTAAATTTATAGATAAGAGGCAAAAGTTCACCATTATTACATCTCACGATGTATCCGTTTGGATACATTTTACAAAGGGAAATGTGCAATTTTTTTTTTTTTTTCAGTTAGGATACTCGGTTATTTTTAAAATCCTTATACTGCAGATGAAGATATGAATACTCATTCTGTTTCTCTCTTGTTTCGGTGACACCCACATTAACTGAATTTTGTCTTAACCACCATAGATACCTGCTTCCTTTCTGGTGTCAATCGATTTCATGTTTCCAAAATATGATTTTTCCAGCCTCGTGAGGGTCTTCTTAGTTTGGTAATAATTAGATGTTTCCCAATCAAATATAGTGTTATTTGTGGAAGTTTCATATTTAATGGTTCCGCCGTATAATACGTTTATACAGCGATCATTACAATGAAATTGCTCTGAACTACCCCCAAACAGAATGCTATCAGCAGTGACTAGTTCACATTTAGCACTACCTTTAATCCGTGAAGTCAGGGCTAATATAAAAGTCAATCATCGGAACTTAAAAATCCACTAAACTCAACACGGTAGACACGAGAGTTGAGGTCTACGATCCTGCACAATGGTAATTTTTAGAGCCATCATTAACAATAAAACATCGTATAGCAGAACCCAAATAATTATAACGAACTGAATACTTCCGTATAGCAATGTATTCACTTCATTCCTAATAGTATATATATAATAATCAACATATAAACGATTTTCTTGTAAAAGATTTATTAACTTTTGAAGCGGTTTTATTCGTAAACTAGTGTAATTGTATCACACGATCCGTCGTACTGAGGAAATATTTTATATTTTAAAATTGATGATCAGGCTCAATGTGAAAATTTAACGCCATACTTTTGAGAAAAAAAAAATAATACTTCTCTCTAAATCTCTATGACGTTTTTACGATCCGAATGAAACGAAACATTTAAAGTGTTAAAACCCTCAAATTCCTTCCATCTCTACATGTGAACCGATTTAATCCTAAGTAGCCTTGATACTGATGTATATTCGAGAAGGCATTTTGTATCCATCAGAAAGGTTTACTGAAATTTATATACATTATGAAGTTTTTCCCAGCTAGTTTAAAGTATGTTATTTAGTATTTTCATTCTTATATATCCGGTTTTTAGCATCACTCAAATGACCCTATTTATAACGTAAAAATCCAAATAATCACCAGACGACATTAATATAGAGCATTCAGCGTTCCTTCAATTTTTTTTTTTTTTTAGGCTTCATATCACTATATAATAATTGAGATTAGAAAGAAAGCTATAATTGGTATATAATTATATATCTCGGTAATAAGATAGTTTTTACTTTCTCATAAATTTACCAATGACTTAAAAGCTAATCAGTATTCCATCTAGAGTCGTATCAGTTTGGGAACATTTTACTGGAGCTAATGTTGCTTGTGGTAGAAAAAAAAAAAATTGTGCAAATAATTTTTTTTTTTTATCTTATGATGCTCGATGGAATTTTAACGTCCTTCAACTACGTGAAAAAAAGCCTAAAGAAAAAAGTCAATCATCGGAAATTAAAATTCCAGTTAATCTCAAGGTAGAGACGATAGTTCAGGTTTTCTCTCCTGCATTATTATATTTTTTAGAGCCATCATTAACAATAAAAGGCATATATCAGAATCAAAATAGTTTTTACAAACTGTTTGACTCCGAATGACTATATATTCAGTTTTTTCTACTAATGTATACATGTGATGTGGTGTGTGGAAAGAAAAGAAGACGGAGGGAGGTGCAAGGAACAGCGTTGGTGGACTTAAGAGGTGAAACAGGCAGTGGCACAAAAGAAAAAAGCATACAATGAATGGATGAGAAATAGGGGCGTGGAACAAGTTGAGAGGCGGAAGAGAGTTATATGTAGAAAGAGACAGGTGAAAAGAGAGTGGATGAGGAATTTGGATGGAATTTAAGTAAAGTGGAGGGACTGTAAGAAAATGTTCTAGAAAGAGATGAAAAGTGTAAGAAAGCGTGGAAGTGAAAAGTTAGCAGGGAAGTGAAAGCTAAAAATGGTAGATTACTAGTGGAGAAGGGAGAAAAAGTGAGTAGATGGAGAGAATGCGAGTATAAGTGGCTGGGGAATGGCTGGGAGAAGGAGGGAGGTGAGAAGACAGGAAGAAATCAGTAGGACAGAAGTTGTGGAAGCAATGAAGAAAGTTAAATCGGGGAAAGCCCCAGGATTTGATGGAGTGTGTGGTGAAATGCTGAAGCATGGGGGAGAGATAGTAGTAGAATGGATGTGGAAGATGTGCAGATTGGCCTGGGAGGAAGGTAGAGTCCCAGAGGATTGGAAGTCAGGTATAATTATTCCCTTGTACAAAGGAAAAGGGAAAAAAGAAGTATGCGGTAATCATAGGGGCATTTGTCTTCTTAGTATAATAGGAAAAGTGTATGGTAGGATACTTATAGACAGAGTTAGAGAAAGAACAGAGAAATTAGTTGGAGAAGAACAGGGAGGCTTTAGGAAGGGAAGAGGTTGTGTAGATCAGATATTCATTCTTAGATCTTTAGTGGAAAAGTTCCTAGAGAAGGGAAAGAAGTTGTATGCGGCATTCATGGATTTGGAGAAAGCATATGACAGGGTGGATAGACAAGGATTGTGGAAAGCGTTAAGAATATATGGAGTAGATGGGAAGTTGTTGAATGCTGTGGAGTCTGTGCGATGGTGCGAAGGCTGCAGTGCATGTGGATGGTGAACTAAGTGAATTTATCTCTTTGAAAGTTGGGTTGAAACAGGGATGTGTCATGTCTCCATGGTTGTTCAATCTTTACATGATTGGGGTAATAAAAGAGGTACAAGGTAGGGTAGTGTACAATGTAGAGTAGTGGATGTTAGAGTGGCCCTGGTGAGGGAGGGTAGTATTTGGAAACTCCCTCTACTGTTGTTTACAGATGATACTGTGTTGTTGAGTGAAGACGAAGGGGAGCTGTAAGGCTTGGTGGATGAGTCTGGGAGAGTGTTTAACCCATTGGATCCCAGAGTTCCTGGGCGAGGCATTGTACTGGCAGGGTACTAGGCGTACCGCCCTCTGCCTATCGGCTCATAGTCGCGAATCTCATAGGTCCCTAACCGGGGGTTCCCTTCTTTATAAGCTTTTGAAAATTCCCAGTCCTGTCCTATATTGAGGACGCTGGGCTCCAATGGGTTATGAAACGGAATCTAAAGGTGAATGTAGGGAAAAGTAAAGTGATGGTCTTTGAGAGAGGTGGTCAGTGAATGTACAGCTAGGTTGGATGGTGAGGAATTGGAAAATGTGAGTACAAGTACTTGGGTAGTGTGATGAGTAAGGATGGAGGTTTGGAGGGTGAAGTGCTTGAAAGGGTACAACAGGGAAAAAAGGTTGCTGGTTCCTTAAAAGCAGTGATAAAAAACAGGGAAGTGAGCATGGAAGTGAAAAAGTTACTACATGACAATATTGTGATACCAACTCTAACGTACGGAAGTGAAGCTTGGACTTTGTTGGAAGGACACAAGTCAAGAGTGAGAGCAGTGGAAATGAGTTATTTAAGAGGAGCCTGTGGAGTCACATGGAGAGACAGGGTGACGAATGAGGATATAAAGGAGCGTTGTGGTGTGGATGTGGATGTGATAGGAAGCGTTATGAGGAACACACTGTGGTGGTTTGGCCATGTGGAGAGGATGGAGGGTGAAAGACTGACGAGGAGAGTGTATGTGAGTGAGGTGGAGGGGGGAAGAGGGAGGGTGAGGCCGAGGATGAGATGGAGGGATGGGGTGGAGAGGTATATGAGAGAGGGGGGTGTGAGTTGGGAGCAGGGCAGTGAAATGGCGGGGGACAGGGCGACTTGGAGGCGATTCGTTTGTGGCCACCCCAAACGGGATTGAGGCGTCTGGCAATAGATAGATAGATAGATATACATAATATTCAACAACTAAACGATTTTGTTGTAAACGTTTTGTTAACTTTTGTGGCGATGTTAAATTCGTAAACATATGTAATGATATCACAGGAACCGTCTTACTGAGGAAATATTTCATGTTTTATAATTGATCGTCAGGCTTAAGGTGCAAATTTAAAGCCCTACTTGTGCAGAAAAAAAATCTGTCTTTTAATATCCACAATGTTTTTGTCCCGAATGAAAACACGTTTCATCTCTAAATTTACATGATGTTTTTTCGTGAAACTTCTAAGGAGTTAAAATCCTCAAATTCTAACCATCTTCACATGTGAACCGAATTCATCCCAAGAGGTACTTTATATAGCTTGGTTACTGAAGTTTTTCTCGAGTAGGAATTTTCTAATCGTCAGAAATGTTTTCTGAATTTCATACACTTGGGAGTTTTCCGCAGCTAGTTTAGAATACATTTGTAGAAGTTGCATAGTTAGTGTTTTCTCCCTCAATACTGCGGTACTTAGGATCACTCAAAAGACCCTCTTTAAAACATAAAAATCACAACAGTCTCCAGGCGAAATCAATAAGGAGCATTCCGCTTTCTTTCAAAATGCATTTTTTGTAGCTTTCATGCACTCTATGTTCAGGGGGGTGAAGAATAAAGTAATAAACGATAACTAATTATATATGTCGGTATTACGATAGTTTTTTTACTTCGTATAAATTTACAGATGAGAGTCAAAAGCTCTTCAGTATTCAATCTCACGATGTATTATTTTGGAATGATTTTAGTAAAGGTTATGTTATTTGTTTTATAACAAGACACTAAATAAATTGCAAATATTTTTTTTTTTCGTCTACCAAGATCCTCGATGTACTTTTGAAGCGCGTCTAATGCCGATAAGAAAGAATAATCATTCGAAGTTTCTCGATTATTTTGGTGATCCGTAAATCTATTCAACCTTATTCTTAACCACCGCATATGCCAGCCCTCTTTATGTGTCAGTCGATTTCTTGTTGTGTTTCCTAAATATGATTTTTTCACCCTTAGATGTTTTTTCTGACTTTCGGTAATAATTATGTTTCCCAATCGATTTAGGGTACAGTCACGCGTACTAATTTCTGCTCAGGGGTTACCCCTTCCTTCCCCCCTCTACCCTGGACAGAGGGAAGGGGGGAATCGCGAACAAGTCTACCCCGCCTTTTGCCCCCAACTCCCCCACCCTCCACCTCCAGCTGCCAGTTATTGATTAGACGCAAATTTTCTCATGTCCTGTAAACATGACTAAACTGTCGTCGCACACGCTTTCAATGGCCAAGATTTGGACTATATTTTTAGAATAAATTATTACCGTATTGAACTGCATTCTCAAATTGAAAATATTCACCATCATTGTAATCCAGTGTCGTCCGCCGCACAATTCTGGGTTCCAGCGCTTACCTTTTCACTTCCCCTCTCTCTCTCTGTCTCTCTCTCTCTCTGAATTTACTTTTCCCACTTTTTAAATTTATGTAACTTCCTCTTTGCTTCTCTCCCTCTCTCCCCCTTCTCTCGTTCTCTGTCTTAAGTCTTCCCCGCCTCTCACCCCTCCCCTCCCCCCACCTTAGGCCTGATCAGCAGTCAGGTATACCGTCACCGCTCCTTCGTATATCGTGTGCAGGCAACATTTATCACACACTTAGGTCAGATGTATGGAAAGCTAATTTATTTTTTTATATATTGTATTTCGCATTGTGCCAAGTTCAAATAGAGAACATCAGACCAATATTCTTAATTTTTATTAGAGTGACCGTTCCACTTCACATAGCTGGGTAACTGGGCTTATAAACTGCACACACACACACACACACACACACACACACACACACACACACACACACACACACACACACACACGACTTAAATTTTGCACTGACAGCGTGGCGACTACAAATATAGTCATTCTAACAACTGGATCTGCTGGCTCCAAACCTTCCCTGTCCCAGTCAAACTCCTCATTCAATAACCGGTTATTCGTAGTCGCCACGCTCAGTGCAAAATTTAAGTCGTGTGTGTGTGTGTGTGTGTGTGTGTGTGTGTGTGTGTGTGTGTGTGTGTGTGTGTGTGTGTGCAGTTTATAAGCCCATTTACCCAGCTATGTGAAGTGGAACGGTCACTCTAATAAAAATTAAGAATATTGGTCTGGTGTTCTCTATTTGAACTTGGCACATAATGCGAAATACAATAATATATAAAAATATAAATTAGCTTTCCATACATCTGACCCAAGTGTGTGTGATAAATGTTGCCTGCACACGATATACGAAGGAGCGGTGACGGTATACCTGACTGCTGATCAGGCCTATGGTGGGGTGGAGGGGAGGGGAGAGGCGGGGAAGACTTAAGACAGAGAACGAGAGAGAAGGGGGAGAGGGGGAGAGAAGCAAAGAGGAAGTTATATAAATTTAAAAAGAGTGAGTGGGAAAAGTAAATTCAGAGAGAGAGAGAGAGAGAGAGAGAGAGAGAGGGGAAGTGAAAAGGTAAGCACTGGAACCCAGAATTGTGCAGCGGACGACACTGGATTACAGTGATGGTGAATATTTCCAATTTGAGAATGCAGTTCAATACGGTAATAATTTATTCTAAAAATATAGTCCAAATCTTGGCCATTGAAAGCGTGTGCGACGACAGTTTAGTCATGTTTACAGGACATGAGAAAATTTGCGTCTAATCAATAACTGGCAGCTGGAGGTGGAGGGTGGGGGAGTTGGGGGCAAAAGGCGGGGTAGACTTGTTCGCGATTCCCCCCTTCCCTCTGTCCGGGGTAGAGGGGGGAAGGAAGGGGTAACCCCTGAGCAGAAATTAGTACGCGTGACTGTACATTTATGGAAAAATCATTTTTGACAATATCGCCCAAAAATACGATTATACAACCATCATTCCAGGAAAATTGTACTTAACTACCACCAAAGAGAATGCTATCAGCCGGATCTAGTTCACCTATGGGAGTACCTTCTACCCGACAGGCCAGGACGTAAAAAAAAAAAAAAAAAAAAGCTAATAATCAGATTATAAAAATCCAGCCATCAGCCGTAACCAGTTCACCTGTGGCACTACCTTTTACACGAGAGGCCAGGGCTAAAAAAAAAAAATAATAATTCATCAGATATTAAAAATCCAATCAATAAACACGGCAGACACAACAGTTCAGGTCTCCGCTGCTGCAACCTGATTTTCTTTTGAGACATCATGAACAATAAAACTGCGTATATCAGAAACCAAAATTTGTATATTATGCATATCTGAACACGGCTATGTATTTTGTTTTCACTAATAATGGATATGATAATGTTAAAAATTTTCCTGTAAACGATTCTTTGCCTTTCCTTATAATATTACATTCTTAAATATGCATAGTGATATCAAACGATTCGCCCTACAACAAGAGTATTCTATGTTTTATATTTTATCACTAGGCACAAGATGCCAGTTCAATCCCTACTTAATACTCCCCAAAATAAATCCGTTTTATGTCTAAATTTGCAAGTTCCTTTACGTCCCTAAAACCCTCAAATGGCAGCTAAATTGTCTATAAAAGATTTCATCCTACGAATTACCTTTTTTGTTACTGATGTGTATTTTCGAGACGGAATTTTCTCTGGCTTAGAATTTTTTTTTGAATTTTAATGCAATTGGGAGTTTACTGCAGGTAACACAGAGTACATTTGTGGAAGTTACATAATTAGTGTTTCGCCCAAAATTATGCAGTTTTTACCATCATTCAAATGACCTTCTTCCTACCGTGAAAATGAAACGATTTCCAGGTGATAATACAATTCAGTCAGTGATCCATAGACCTGCAAATTATGTAGATGTCATGCTCTACATGTGTTCAGATGAGGAATGAGTTTATACAGGTAAATTGTAATTAATAATATATCTCAGTATTGCGACAGTCGTTGTACTTTTTGGTTTAGATTTATAGATGAGAGTCAAAAGCTCATGAATATTTCATCTCACGAGGTATCGCTTTGGAAACATTTTACCAGAGGAAATTTCCCAAAATATATTTTTTTTTCTTCAGTTTCTATGCTCGATGTGATTTTAAACATTCTTATACTGCTGATAAAGAAAAGAATACTTTGTTTCTCTCTTGTTTCGGTGACACCCACTTCATTTGAATTTTTTCTTAAACACCTCAGATACCGGCTCCCTTATTGGTGAAAAATCGATTTCTTATGTTTCTAATATTTGATTTTAAACCCTTCTGATGGCCTTCTGAGTTTTGGTAATAATAAGGTGTGTTTCTCAATCAAATAAGGTTATTTTTGGAAGTTGCATATTTAACTTCGCCAAAAATAATGCGATCACTCCAGCGAAATAATTATGAACTACCTGCGAAGAGAATGCCATCAGCCGTGACTAGTTCACCTTTAGTACTACCTTCGATCCGTAAAGTCACTGCTAAAAAGAAGAGAAGCCAATCACCGCAAATAAAAAATCCAGTTAAACTCAACATGGTTGTTGGTAATTTTTAGAGCCATCATTAACAATAAAACATCGTATGTCACAAGCCAAACGATTATTACGAACTAAATATCTCCGTTAAGGTATGTAATGTTTTTTCTAATATTGTATGTATACCATTCAACAAATAAACGATATTCTTGTAAAAGATTTATTAACTTTTGAAACGATGTTAAATTCGTAACCATGTGTAATATCACACGATCCGTCATCCTGAAGAAATTTTCATATTTTAAAAATGGTCACTAGGCTCATAGATTTACAGAGAGAAAGATTTGCAGAGAGAAAAGAAAAAAAAATCTAAATTTCTATAGTCTTTTTACGTCCTGAATGAAACGAAACTATTAAGGGATTAAAACCCTAAACTTGAAGATATCTTTAAGTGTGAGTCGATTTCATCCCAAGTAGTACCTCACATGGCCTTGTTACTAATGTTTTTTTCGGGTCGGAATTTTCTAATCTTCAGAAATGTTTTCTGAATTTTGCATACAGTATGGAGTTTTTTCCGGCTAGTTTAGAGTACAATTGTGGAAGCTGTCCATTTAGTGTTTTAGCCCTCAATCATGTGGTTTTTTAGCATCACTCGAATGACCCTCTTTATAACGTATAAATCCAAACAATTTCCAGACTACATTAATAAGGAGCATTGCGCATTCTTTAAAAATGTGTTTTTTCTTGCTTTCATTCACTATATGTCCACGGAGGTGAAGGATAAAGTAATAAACGATAACTAATTATATAACTCGGTATTGCGATAGTTTTTACTTTATCGTATAAATTTACAGATGAGTCAATAGCGCATCAGTGTTCCATCTCACGAACTATCACTTTCGAAATAAATTAGAACAGATAACGTTGCAACTTCATAGTGATTTTTTTTTTTTTTCGTCCGTCGGGATGTTCGATGTAATTTTAAAGCGTTTCTACTTTAGATAAAAAAGAATTCTCATTGGAGGTTTCTCCATTGTTTCGATTACCCGCATATCTATTGAAACCTATTATTCTTAACCATCTCAGATACCATCCCTTTGTCAATCGAATTCTTGTTGTTTCATAAATATGATTTTTTCACTCGGATTTTTCTGAGTTTTGGAAATAATTATGTTTCCCAATCGATATCGAGTACATTTATGGAAATTGCATCTTTAACGATTTCGAACAATAATACGTTTAAACAGCCATTATTCCAGTAAAATTGTTCTTATTTTCCCCAAGAGAATGCTATCAGCCGTAACTACTCACCTTTAGCACTACCTTTTACTCAAGAGGCCAGGTCTAGAAAAAAAAAAAAAAACGGGTCATCTAGTTCCACCCACATACGTGACTTCACGTGGTGCCTACGTCACAAACCAAGGTGGTGATGGAGCTGCACACTCGGGATACCCGTGTGTTTCACATGAATGAACGCAGCACTATTTGGATGCCTGTGTTATACAATGGTTATAAATATATCTACCACGTGTATGACACGTTAATCATTATCAGTATAATACGTTTACTTGCATGGTATTGATGGGAGACCAGTTAGAACTGCACATTGACAAATTATCACTGGGTTTGTTTCGCCCGAACAGCCGACTGAATCTCGGTCAAGTTCACAGCTGCCACTGTTGCCAGATAAAACACCAACATATTGGTGGACTAGATGGCCTCGAGTCATCTGCTCGCAACTGTACCTTATAATTGATATATGACAATAAGCAAATAATTTTCTTCTAAACGATTGTTTGCTTTTCCTAATGATACCTTCTTAAATATAGATAATAATATCAACAAATCGCCTTCCTGCAAGTGTATTCCATATTCTATATTTGATCACTAGGCTCAACGTGCCATGGTCAATCCCTACTTATGCCTTCCCAAAATAGTCAATTTTGTCAAAAAATTTTTGTTTTACTTCCCTAATGAAAGGAAACTCCTTCAGCTTAAAAGCCTCAAATGGCAGCTTTCATTGCCCTTGAATGGATTTCATCCTATGTGGAAATTGCATCTTTAGTGTTTCGTCAAAAATTATGCTGTTTTTAGCAAAACTCAAATTACCCTTTTCATAATGTGAGAGTGGAACAATTTCCAGGTGATATTAATACAATTCATTCAGTGATCAATCAACCTGCAAATTTTGTAGCTGTCATTCACTATTCACTACATGTCCACAGATATGAGAAATAAACTTATACTGGTAAATTGTAGTTAATTATACATGTAGGTATTTCGACAGTCTTTGTACTTTCTTGTTAAATTTACAGATGAGAGTCAAAAGCACATTAATATTCCATCTCACGAGGTCTCACTTTGGAAACATTTTACTAAACAAAATGTGCAAAAATTTTTTTTTTATTCCGTTAGAATGCTCGATGTGATTTTAAAAATCCTTATACTTCAGATAGAGAAAAGCCTTGCTTGTTTCGGTGACACCCACATCAATTGAATTTTGTCTTAAATATCTTAGGTACAGTCGACAGCAGAAGTTCGTCCCTCTTAGCGTGCGTGATACGAGCCTGTTGATCTGGTAACACTGTATGAGATAGAGTTGACAGGTACGCTTTAAATGGCTAATATTAAAGAAATGTGTTCGGAGATAAGAACACATTCTCTAATGATAATATTAATTTGCAGCAGGTGGGATAATAAAGTTATTGTGAAATGTTTGACATTGGTGTATGAAGATTCTTCGTTACGGACACAGACGCATAGGATTATTTGGACTGGACTGATGTTGCCAGCAAGTATTATATGAAAATATTATAGAACGATTGCAGTCCTAAAGGTGAGGTTGCAAGAAAACACTAATTACGACGTCAGTTACACACTAAACAAACACAGAAACTGCCAGTTCGTGTTTCGCCTGTATGCGATTTTAAGTCACTTCCCTTTCCGACCTCTCTCCCCACCCGTCTCTCCTCTTCCAAGTCATGCTCTGCCATCATCCACGTTTTATCGTTAATGTTGAAAATCGTATGTCTGTAGGTAAACTGTGGGAAATAATATAAAAGTGTCAATGAGCTTCTTTTCCTCCATCGCTTGAAGTGTTATCAATGACGAATATAAATGTTAGTAACATGAATAAATCGTCACTGTGGTGGTTAGGAGACATTTCTCATCATTTATGTAACACCTAACTATCGTTCTTAGTTCCCAAAATACACTCCCTCTCCATCCCCTCGCCGTCTCCTCCCCTTCCCCTTCCACTGTTTCCATCACTTCTCCCCTCTCCCTCCGCCCCCATTTCCAGTAACCTTTGTTTCTAGCCCGCAACACTCCGAATCCCTGCCCACCGTGTTATTGTATTGACCCTGCCCAACTTCTCTCCCTTGTCGTTTCAAATGTCTTTTTCTCTCCCTTCTTCATTTTTGTCTCGGGAATCGAACAACAAAACGATGTTTGGGTCATGTTTTTGTATAGTATCCTTTAATAATGTGCAATATTATAATGACCGTGACAATGGCGGTCAAGAGGCATTAACTGTTCAAAGGACGGCAGTCAGTGCCTCAGTTTAAAGATCATTTTATTTCTCCTCCTCTAGCCATTAATATCTTGCTTACACTTATTTTATAAATCCCAACATACATAAAATATGAACAAACGTCCTTCTTTTCACCAAAGAAAGTATAAAATGAAAAATAATCATTGCGTATGTTGTATGACTGAGGTGGTTTGGACATGTGGAGAGAATGAAGAATGAAAGACTAACTAAGAGGGTGTATGTAGGTGAGGTGGAGGGAGGGAGAGGGAGGGGTAGACCAAGGATGAAGTGGGGGGGTTGAGTTGGGGGGAGGGTAGTCAAATGGTGGGTGACAGAGCGACTTGGAGGCGTTTTGTCTGCGACAACCCTTTCGGGATTAGGGCGTCGGGCTATAGATAGATAGATAGATAGATGTTGTATGATCTACATGCATCCAGAAAATATTTTCTTAAAAGTACTGTCAGTATTCTTGGTGATAATTTGTAGTTCTTCAGTTACGATTAAATATAGCAAAATAGATGACAGTCACAAAAGCTATATCCTCATACATTTGGCGACCCTAATCATCGTAATATACGATGAAGGGGGATTTTACCCCTCTGGATGAGTAGATTAAGCCCTTATCGGAATATGCTTGTCATGAGCCCGGACAGAAGGCAGATGTAAGTGGAAGCATGAGATTGTCGCGATGTAAGGGTTAATTATAGTAAAGGTTCGCTTCCTATCCATCCGAGTCCTTGTCACTCCTGTATCGATAATATCGGCAGTTGCAGAACAGATGTTCAAGGCGCTGACGGACAGCCATGCCGTTACCTTTTGTTCTAACCATGCAATCCAGCTATGGGAATGGAATAATAGGGATAATCTTGCTGACTGCATTCTCTGACCTTGTAAGATCATGCGTTGAGGAAGTTCAGATCAAAGTATGTCGATGGCATATTTTTTAATTATATATAAGTAGACGTATCTCATAGGTCTCACTTTAGTGCGGAACACAATGTGTGGGGGGGGAGGGGATTATGGAAGCAGGAATACTTTGGGTGAGGGAAGGGATTACATATATTACAAGCTGGGACACAGATAAATGTTATAACGTGAAGGGAGGAGTGAGGGATACAGAAAGCGGGAAGGAGGCGAGGAGGGAAGGAATCCACAAGGGGGGAATGGTATTGAACACTGATAGTTACGATGGACATATTGTTATGTAAGTAATTTGGTTACTTGTGTGTAATACAGTTGGCAATATAACATGCACGAGTATTGTGTTTATAATGTCATTACAATTAAGACTCAAAGTGCTGTAAATGGTAATAACTGTATTCAAATTATGAAGAACCGATCTAGTTAGGGAGGTAAACAGAAGCAGTCAGTTAAATGAAATCGTTGGGAAGGGTTGGGGGTGTTGAGGGAGAGAAACAAGGGGTACTGGTAGAGGGGGGGAAGGGAGGGGGGAGAAGTGATGGAGACAGTGGAAGGGGGAGGGGAGGAGACGGCGAGGGGGTGGAGAGGGAGTGTATTTGGAGCACTGTATTAACGATGGTTATATAAATGTTATATAATGTGACGAGTAATGTCTCCTAACCACCACAGTGACGATTTATTCATGTTACTAACATTTATATTCATGGATAACATTTCAAGTGATGGAGGAGGAAATGAAGCTCATTTGACACTTTTATATTGATTGTTTCCCACAGTTTATCTACAGACATACGATATTCAGCATTAACGATAAAACGTGGATGATGGCAGAGCATGACTGGGAAGAGAAGAGACGGGTGGGGAGAGAGGTCGGAAAGGGAAGTGACAACTTATAAAACAAAATCGCATACAGGCGAAACACGAACTGGCAGTTTATGTGTTTTAGTGTGTAACTGACGTCGTAATTAGTGTTTTCTTGCAACCTCACCTTTAGGACTGCAATCGTTCTATAATATTTCATATAATACTTGCTGGCAACATCAGTCCAGTCCAAATAATCCTATGCGTCTGTGTCCGTAACGAAGAATCTTCATACACCAATGTCAAACATTTCACAATAACATTATCCCACCTGCTACAAATTAATATTATCATTAGGGAATGTGTTCTTATCTCCGAACATTTCTTTAATATTAGCCATTTAAAGCGTACCTGTCAACTCTCACTCATACAGTGTTACCAGATCAAGAGGTTCGTATCACTCACGCTGAAAGGGACGAACTTCTGCTGTCGACTGTACCTACTCGATTTATTATTACAATTGATTTCTTGATATGTTTCCAATACGTGACTTCTCCAAAATCATGAGGATCGCCTGTTTTGGTAAGATTAGGTGTGTTTGACTATCAAATATAAAGTAATTTGTGCTAGTTGCATCTTTAACGATTTCGGCCAAAAATATGTTTATACAGCGATCATTACAGTAAATTGTTCTGAACTACCCACAAAGGAAATGTAATCAGCAGTGACTTGTTCACCTTTAGCACTGCTTTTTATCGGTGGTCAGGGCTAAAAAAAAGAAAAGCCAATCATAGGAAATTAAAAATAAAGTTAAACTCAACACGATAGACGCGATAGTTCAGGTATAACCCGCACTATGGTAATCTTACGAGCCATCATTAACAATAAAACACCGTATATCAGAAGCAAAATAATATGAACAGAATATCTCCGTACAGCTATGATTCAGTTTTTCCTAATAATGTAATATATTCAACAAATAAACGATAATCTTATACAAGGTTTAATAACTTTTGAAGCGATGTTTAATTCGTAAACATATGTAATGATGTCACATGATCCGTCATACTGAGGAAATATTTTACATTTTTTAATTAATCACCATTCTCATTGTGGAAATTTAACGCCATGATTTTGCAATACACACACACACACACACACACACACACACACACACACACACACACACACACACACACACACACACATGTACCCCCTCCACAATATGTCTACCCCCGATGTATATATGTCCCCCCCCAGTGCATACATACCCCCACTAAACTTGCTAGGTCAGCACCCTTTCCCACGCCTGAAGACGGAGTTATTGCATCAGTTCTTAGCAGACAGCCGACACGGGCAGACTGTTTTACTGTGAGCTTGTAATAAACTTATCTAGCTGTTTGTACACGGAGTTTCTATCACCAAAGTATTGCAAGTTACATTTGGTAGCAGCGGTGTTTCGAACCATCAGATTCTGACCGCCTCCTTGGATTTTTTAGTGATACAACAAGATACACGACGTCTCGCATCTGCCAGCCTCGCCCCTCCTCCGTGCCTCTAGTGGTGTCATACCTTGGCTGTGCTTTTCGAGTGTACCATTTTTCTCACCAGTGCTCACCTTAAACCACCGCACCCATACGCCTTGTTCCTGACCGCACGTGTCACCGTCGCCGACCTACGCACCTGTTGCACCTGTTCCCAGCACCTGTTCCGGACTCATCATAGCTCCTGCCCCCACGGTGCCACTTATCACTGTCTGCCCGCTGCCTGCCCACCACCATTCTCTGCATTTGCAACTCACCAGCTCTACACCTGCCTTGCGCCGACATCTGCCTCACCACCCACCACCGGCCTCCACCGTCGCCCACATCTGGTCTGCATTACGGAGCCTCCTAAGACCGCCACTCCCTGCCGGTGATTCATCGCGGCGTCTCTTCTCCTCTCCGCCCAGCTGTCTCTCCACAGCCGCCCCGCCCCGCCCCGCCCAGCCACCCGGCACGTCATACATCTCGACACTCCCGTTTCTACTGTGTAACTATAGTATATCTTTCCTTTCTATAGAGATTATCCTCGATTTTCTCTAGATTGGTTATTGTAAATATTCCATCTCATTTCCATTACCCCGTTTTCATCTTCACCTACGTTATTTATAATCCATCTCATCCTTCGCCTTTTATTTCAACCATCCATGCCCGCACCTTCATCCATTTTCACACCTAGTGTATTCCATTCTCTCATTGTTATTTATACATTTCCACCTACGTATCCATCTTCATCCTTTCATCTTCCATTGCCGCATTAAATGTCATACTTTCAACGTCAACCGCTTACCACCAGCCCTCTCGACCCGGAAACATCACCTGCTCATACCCCGTCTGCCGACTCTAACACAATCACTCATTTACGAAGTGGCAAAGAGTACCACCGCCCTGTCCCTGAGACTCCCTTTTCACTTCCCGCAGAATCACTTACTACCCGTCCTACCCTCGTAAATCCAGATACTTCCTCCTCCTACCTCTACTCTCCCTTCTTCTTCCTCTACTTCTTCCACTCTCGTTACTTCTCCTGCCTCCCTTCATACCCCGTCTTCCTCGCCCTTAACTGCCACTACCTTCTCTCTCTCCCACACCTCTCCTGCCGCCACTTCTACACTTCCAGCCATGGCCAACCCTCCACAGTCTATCTATCTCGACGATGCCAATCGTCCCAAATTTACCGGCCAGGACCCAACTTGGTCTGTCTATGATTTTCTCAGAGAAGTCGAAACCAAAATAAATAATAGACAAATTACCAAGGAATCGCTCAAAGTAGCTTACCTCCTCGGTCGCTTCCATCACGGTAAATCAGACATCGGATCCGCGATCCGTGCAGGACATTTCGATAGCATTCGTACCTTTGCTGATTTTCGTACGGAACTCATCAGCCTTTCTTGCCAGCATTCAAATACCGCGTCTCTCATGGGATTCATTAATCTCCTAAACCAACTAGATGAGGACTTGTGCGTCCCAGCGCAATATGCCAAGCTCCGCGAAGCTGCCGCCGCCATGAAAGCAACTAATAGCGAGATGCTCCAATTACTGGTAGGCACGAAATGGTTAGAAGACAAGAATGGCGTTCCAATGCTTTCACTCACCAACTTTGCTGACTTAATTGGTTACCTCAGATTCCTTCACTGGCTTACTCCTAAACAGCGAGAGCTAGCCTTGGAAATCGGTTTCAATCCAGGAGATAAAATTATTCAGGTCACTAAAGCCATTCATGAAAGAACAGGATCGAACTACACGCGTCAGGGCACCACCCAACCCTTGGCTTCCTCAGTCTGTCACACCTCCACTACCCCAAACCAATCTCGCTCCCGTCCCACCACACGCGGCAGAACTGCCACACATCGCTCTCCTACCGCAGGTCGTGATCAATCTAGCGCCCGACGGAACAGACAATCTTCGATTCTTTGCTGGTACTGTGGTCATCCTGGACATCGAGCATCCAGTTGCGACCGTACATACAGACGTCCTCACTCCCAAACCAGACAGCGTACGCCTTCCCGCTCACGTCGTCCACACTGCAAATACCACAAATCAAGCACGACTCACACCACTGAGGAATGTCGTTACCTCAACCGCCCACAGTCGGGTGAAGCGCCGCGCCCGTATCAGACCAATATTACGTAGAACCAGAAACCCAACTCCCCATCCGCCATGTAGGTCCCATAACATCCTCGGGTTTAGTCATTCTCGGCAGCAGTCATGACATACCAACGTCATTCTTTTTGGACACAGGATCTATAGTAAATCTCCGAAAATTCCTTACAAATTATTCATCGCCATCACAACCACGTCAGTTTCCTAGAACCACCAGACATTCGCCTATGTGGTGTTAACGGCTCAGAGTTTAAGGTTAAGGGAAGAGTCACCCTTGAAGTCAAACTCCACAGAGATTTGCCCCCTATCCTCGTTGAATTTCATGTCACTAATGACTTGCAGTATCCCGCAGATGCCGTTATTGGTTTCTCCACCATGGCACAACATTCCATTGCATTATTACCTACTTGTGGTAGTATAGACATTTCTGGATTCCCGGTTTACACTATGGAATGTCCCCGTCCAGTTCTTACGATCAAATCAATCCTTCATTTACCTCTGTCCCTATCATTACCAAAAAGTCCAACCCAGCCCAAACCACCACTATCATCATCTGAGAATACAGAGATCATTCCTTTACTGACTGCGAGCAAGGACATAAATTCCTCAATGTCCCCTGATACATCATCTCAGCCCTCGAACATGGCTCTTACATCCTCTCCCGACAACACTATCGCTGACTCAGACATGTCTCAGTTACCTACCTCACACAGTGTGAATGATCTTCTCCAACACGCAGAGACGAAACGTGCAGTAACGAATACGTGCACAATTTTGTTACCGCATGAGTTCACCAAAGTTTCTGTTTGTGTTGCCGGTGCGAAAGAAGGAGTGGATGTACTAACACTACCTGAGACGTGTTGTGTGAATGGCTTGAGTCAGCGTGGTGTACAGTCTTAGAGGACAGTTTATGCTACCTGTACTTGCTCAATGTCACAAATGCTCCACTAAAACTTAAAAGTGGTGTAAAGATTGGAGACTTCCTAGTATACCCAGAGGCCGTAAAGGTATGCCAGGATTCCTCAATTCCTACTATTCAGACTTATGATACGCCAATCGGTGTATGTACTATTAACTCTACGGGATCTGCGCCGACGCATTCACCCGATATGCTCTCACATCTCACTTGCACAGATTTCCCAGAGCATACGCCTCAACTCCTCGACCTTCTGACCTCGTACAGAAACGTGGTTGCATTACCCGGTGAACCGATGGGTAGAACAGACCTTGTCAAACATACGATTGAACTACTCCCAGGAACTCAGCCGATTTACATACCAGCGTATCGATTGCCTCACAGCCAGAGAAAGCAAACAGATCAAATGGTACAGAATATGTTAGACCAGGACATTATTGAACCCTCCGTCAGTCCATGGAATAGCCCACTTTTCTTAGTACCAAAGAAGGACGGCAAACTTAGACCAGTAGTCGACTATCGTAAGGTCAATTCTGTCACCGTTCCAGACCGTTTCCCGCTACCTTTCTGATTTGCTAGAATCCCTTGGTGACAATAACGTAGTCTTTTCATTTTTAGACCTCCTCAGCGGGTACTGGCAGGTCGAAATGGAAGAGTCCTCTCGCCCAGTCACAGCCTTTAGCACCCCTTCCGGACATTTTCAGTTTAAGAGACTCCCTTTTGGTCTGAGAAATGCTCCTTCCGTGTTCATGCGACTTATCCATTCAGTCTTCAGCGGTATGATGGGACACTCTCTTTTTGCTTACCTAGATGATATCATTGTTGTAAATCCATCCCTGATCATTTTACCAAACTCCAGCAAGTCTTTGAACGCCTCCAGCTCGCAGGCCTGAAAATCAATCTCAGTAAATCTGACTTCCTGCGAAAGAAAATCAAATTCCTAGGCCATGTCGTAGATGCACAAAGCATTCATACTAATGAGGATAAAACTAAGGCGATCATTAACTTCCCAGAACCTACCACTACCGACGCTGTACGAAGTTTCCTGGGCCTCAGTGGCTATTATCGTCGCTTTATCAGGAATTACGCGCAGATCGCCGCTCCTCTGACCCACTTACTCAAGCAGAATGTGCCCTTTGTTTGGACTAACGACCAGTCACAGGCTTTCCAAAAGCTAAAGACAGCTCTTGTAAATGCCCCTATTCTAGCGTTCCCTGATTATACCACACCCTTCCTTCTCTGCACAGACGCCTCAGGCACTGGACTTGGTGCCGTTTTGATGCAACTCGATGAAGCATCAAGGAAGCGCGTAATAGCGTATGTTAGTCGCACCCTTACAACCGCTGAACGTAACTACAGTGTCACAGATCTCGAAGCGCTAGCGGTAATCTGGTCCTTGAAACATTTCAGAGATATAGTCTATGGTTATCCAGTGCATATCCAAACACCTTCCACTATGTGATTTGTTCAAGAATCGCAACCTAACAGGTAGACTAGCTAGATGGTCTATCATCATCCAGGACTTTAATCCCACTTTTCAATATGTTGAAAAGTTGAATGTAGTCGCAGACGCACTCTCACGTCACGTAGCAGCAGCTATAACATCACTGCAGCCTGAAGTAACTGAAAATACTACACTAACGTCAGAAGTTGTTCGAAACTTTCAACGCCAAGACCCCATGTGGTCCAAAGTCATTTATTTCCTAGAATCTGGCGATGCCTCGACCTTACCTACTCTGCCAGTATCACTGGATGAGTTCATGCTAGATGATGATCTCTTGTACAGGAAAACACTGCTAACAGGCAAAGATATGCCCCATCACGAAGTACGCCAACTTGTTGTCCCCACTGCCCTGATACCAAAGGTTCTTCATATTGTTCATAATACTCCTCAAGCTTCCCATCCAGGTAAAGACCGATGCTTGCGCCAAGCACGTCTCAAATGCTATTGGCCAACCATGCGCCGCGATATCAATGCCCACTGTGACTCTTGCCTCTCCTGCCACCGCCACAAAGGATCAACCGGCTTACCAGCACCTCTCTTACAATACCCAATCCCATCACGACCATGGGAAACTGTCTCAATCGATCTCTTAAAACTACCTCTCAGAATCTGGCGCTGAGTACTTGTTCGTAGCGGTCGACCACTTCTCCCGCTACTGTGTCCTCGTTCCCCTCTCCGACAAGACCGCGAAGAGCGTTGCACGTGCCCTTGTAGATCACGTAATTTGCCCGTTCAGTACCCCTCATACCATTCTTACTGATAACGGTACAGAGTTCAACAATAGCCTTCTCGATGAAATCTGTCGCCACTTTCATATCAGTAAGTGCAATGTCGTGCCTAACCATCCGGCTTCCAATGGCCTTGTAGAACGCCACAACCGGAAAATCTTAAGAGTGCCTCAGACATCTAGGCTCCCATAGTTCGTCCTGGGATGACTGGATTCCCCAAGTGGCATCCTCCATCAATAGTTCCATCAATGCATCCATTGCTGAATCTCCCTTCTTCGTCCTCTTTGGCTTTGACAAGGACCTCCCATACTCTCTCATCCTCAAAGCCAGAACCCATTTACAACATGGATGATTATGTTAAACTAAAATTGGCCAACTTCCAGACAATCTACCAGTATGTCCACTCCACTTTGGCTTCCTCTCAGGAGGACATGCTGCAGCGCTAACATAAGTCCGCCTCTCCTATCACTATCAATGTAGGAGATCTTGTCTTTGCTCATTCCCATACGCGTTCCTCCAAGTTGGATGACAAATTTACAGGGCCCCACCGAGTCCTCACTCAACAAGGCAACAAATTTCACCTCCAGGACCTGTCCACTAAGGACATCAGATGGGTCCACGTCAATGACTTAAAGCGAGCCCCCCCTGGCCTCGTGTTGGAAGAGTCACTTACACAACCTCCTGCCCCCTCTTCCCCTCCTCCCATCCCTCAGTCTACCTTGTCTCCACCTATCCCTCAGTCTCCTTCATCTCCATCTCCACCTACTCATTCATCAACCAATCAATATCAGTCCAAACTGCGCTCTGCCCATCAACCTCTTCACGACCTTCCCCATTAACTCTACCCTGATTTTCTAGGTACGATGTTAGCGATCTCCCTGCTGGCAGTGCTGACCATCCTGGGGTCTGGGTAAGGTCAGGATGATGGTAGAGTACGTCCCGGGGCCTTGGTCGGCTCAGGAGGCGAGGTCTCCTTGCGCTACGATCTTGCGCCCCTGGCCGACGTAGCCATTGCCCTACCTGCCTACGCGCACCAGCTCCACGGAATCAGGAACCATCTCACGGCCCTCATGGGGACACACAACCCGAATGAGTATCTCTATCACCTTTTCCTCCCACTCTCCTGGCAGTTGCAATGCATAAGTACCAGATTCACTGAGCTCATTGACACACTTTCTTCTTCTACCTCAAACTCAACATGGATAATCTCCAACTGGCCGTTGACTCTCTCCTGTCTCAAGTCTCTACCTTGGTTCGTATCCTGGTCGATGCTATCAATGGACGTGTCACTGCCGACTTAGTACCTGTCTCAGCTCTCCGTTCTGTCCTGGAATGGGCTCACTCCACCTTCGGTCTCTCCCCAGTCCTCCCTTACTCCTCCCTTGAATATTATTATCCTGTTCTCGAAGCCACTCTTCTCACTACATACGTCGTCGTCCATATTCCTCTCCGTTCTGCCATAACCTTTAACCTTTTCCACATCATTCCCTTCCCTTTCCGCCTCAACAACTCCTTGTTACAGGTCTCTGTTCCTTCAGAATATTTCCTCCTCTCCCATGATCCTCTTTCCGTTGCCTTCCTTTCTTCCACAGACCTCCAGCAATGTTCCTCCCTTCCTCCGACCTCTCGCCTCTGTGCTGCCCACCTTTTCGCTATCTTCCCTAGCAGTGCTACACCCTGTGAGTCTGCTTTAGTTAGCAACCATTCCATCTACTCGGCCTGTTCTTTTGTCCCAGCTCCTGACCTCCCGGTCCACCATGCTCACCTCACCCATGTCCAGTACTTCTTCTTTGCTGTTCCCATCTCTGTCACAATCATGTGTCCTGGTTCTTCCGTTCGCTCCGTCCCCGCTAGTGGTCTCTACAAAGCACCTGACTATTGTACCGTCAAATCAGAGTCCGTCATCACTTACGCCACTCGCTATCACCAAGCTGTTCGTACCCACTCCTATGACATCTTTCAACCAATCGACATGCCTTCAACCCTACCTTCTGCCAACATTACCATCACCTCCCCTCCCTTGCTCATGCTCACCTTCCTCAATGCCAGTGATTTCATTATGGATCAATTTTCTCTGGCCTTCAGCCGTTCATGGGTTCATCCAACAGTTGTGTTTCCCCCTGTGGTTATCGCTTTCATAGGTTTTCTACTCATCATATGTGCAGTGCATTGTTGTGTCAGAAAAATGGAACGTCGACTCCAGGAAATCAGAGTCGCTACAGGCATAGTGCGCCCGACACACGCCGTAGAAACTCCCTGTACTTAGTGCCCTCACATTCAGTGACTACCATTGCCATCTTACAATTAACTAAACTGTGAACAGCACTCTGCCTACTAGAAAATGATGGTATTTCTTTCCTGCATTACTGAGTGACAGTGTATCCTACAGAAAATACAAAAAAAAAAAAAAAAAAAAGAACAACACTAGAACTCTCCTATCTACTCCTTGTTTATCATGTCTCAAACTATTATTGTGTAATTCCCATTATGTTTATGTATACCTTCGACCCTTACTAGATTTGTACCTATTATTCCTTGTATTTTTTATGTGTATATATCCTTCTAATTCCCTCCCCTCACCATGGCCATGTCTTCCCTACTGCCCCTGTATCATACTTGTCCCTTGTCCAAACCTCCCGGTCCTGCCTTACTCCTATAATCAAACACCATTTAACTCCCGGTGTCAGGAGACGCCGTCTCAGCTACCCGGGGGAGTAGTGTACCCCCTCCACAATATGTCTACCCCCGATGTATATATGTCCCCCCCCCCAATGCATACATGCCCCTACTAAACTTGCTAGGTCAGCACCCTTTCCCACGCCTGAAGACGGCGTTATTGCATCAGTTTTTAGTAGACAGCCGACACGGGCAGACTGTTTTACTGTGAGCTTGTAATAAACTCCTTATCTAGCTGTTTGTACACGGAGTTTCTATCACCAAAGTATTACAAGTTACACACACACACACACACACACACACACACACACACACACACATATATATATATATATATATATATATATATATATATATATAGATATATATATATATATATATGTGTGTGTGAGTGTGTGTGTGTGTGTGTGTGTATTATCTCTAAATTATCATGTTTTTACGTCTCGAATGAAACATAACTTTTATATGGTTAAAACCTTCAAGTGTCATCCATCTTTACATGTTAACAAATTTCATCATAAGTATTAATTCATTTAGCTTTGATACTGATGTATTATCGTCGGAATTTTCCAAGCGGAGCATGTGGAGTGACGTGGAGGGACAGGTTGACGAATGAAGAAGTGAAGGAACGTTGTGGGGTAGATGTGGATGTGGTTGAAAAGATTAGGAGAAATACACTGAGGTGGTTTGGACATGTGGAGAGAATGGAGAATGAAAGACTAAGAGGGTGTATGTAGGTGAGGTGGAGGGAGGGAGAGGGAGGGGTAGACCGAGGATGAGGTGGAGGGATGGAGTTGAGAGGTATATGAGGGAGGGGGGGTGATTTGGGGGGTGGGGAGTCAAATGGTGGGCGACAGAGTGACTTGGAGGCGTTTTGTCTGCGGCCACCCTTTGCGGGATTAGGGCGTCGGGCTATAGATAGATAGATAGTTAGAATTTTCTAACCTTCAGAAATTTTTGCTAAATTTTTTATACAGTATGAAGTTTTTCCCAGCAAGTTTAGAGTACATTTGTGGAAGTTGCATACACAGTGTTTTCATCTTCAAATATACGGTTTTTATCATCACTCAAAGGACACTCTTCATAACACAGCATTCAGCGTTCCATAATTTTTTTTTTTTTAACCTTTATCCACAGTATAATTATGGAGAGTAGAGACTAAGCAATAAATGGTACCTAATTTTATGTCTCGGTAATAAGATAATGTTTTTACTTTCTCGCATAAATTTACAGATGAGAGTCAGAAGTTTATTAGTATTTCATCTAACATCGTATCAATTTGGAATGATTTTACTAGAGAAAATGTTTGTTGTCTAACAAAAACTTCATTTTGTGCAAATTTTTTTTTTTTTTTTTAATCTACCAGAATGCTCAATGTAATTTTTACGTCCTTCTACTACGTGAAATGAAGGCTAATAGAAAAAAGCCAATCATAGGGATTTAAAAATCCAGTAACTAAATCCTGCATTGATATTTTTTAGAGCCATCATTAACAATAAAACAGCGCATATTAGAATCCAAATGATTTTTAAAAACTGTGAAACTCCGAACGGCCACGTATTCAGTTTTTCCAAATTATGTATACATAATAATCAACATATAAATGATTTTGTGGTAAATGATTTATTTTCTGTTGTGGCGCTGTTAAAATTGCTAACATATGCAATGATATCACGGGAACCTTCATACTGAGGAAGTATTTCGTATTTTATAATTGAGCATTAGCTCTGGGTTCAAATTTAAATCCCTTCTTGTGCAAAAAAAAAAAAAAAAAAAAGCTTTCTATCTATAAATTTCAACGAAATTCTTATGTCCCGAATGAAAAAACGCTTTATCTCTAAATTTCCATGATGTTTTTACGTGAAACGAAACTTCTAACGTGTTAAAACCATCAAATTCTAGCCATCTTTACCTGTGAACCGATTTCATCCCAAGTAGTATCACATCTAGCATTAGTACAGACGTTTGTTTCGAGTCGTAATTTTCTATTCAGCGGAAATGATTTCTGAATTTTATATACAATTCGAAACTTTTCCCAGGTAGTTTAGATTACATTTGTGGAAATTGCATATTTAGTTTTTTCCCCCCTCAATCATGCGGTTCATAGCATCACTCAATCGACTCTCTTTAAAACATTAAAATCCAAACAATCTCAAGACGACATCAATAAAGAGTACTCAACGTTCTTTCAAAATAAATTTTTTGTACTTTTCATGCACTATATGTCTACGGAGGTGAACAATAAAGTAATAAACGATAACTAATAATATATATCGGTAAAGCGGTAGTTTTTTCTTTAGCGTTTAAATATTCAGATGAGAGTCAAAAGCTCATCCGTATGCCATATCACGATGTATCACTTTGGAAAGATTTTAGTAAAGATAATGTTGCTTGTTGTTATAACAAGAACCTTCATTAAGTGCAATTTTTTTTTTTTTTTTTATCCGTCAGGATGCTCGATATAATTTAAAAGCGCTTCTACTTCAGATAAAAAGAATACTTATTCAAAGATTCTCGATTGTGTCGGTGACACCAACATCAATTGAAACATTATTCTTAACCACTGCAGATGCCACCTCTCTTTACGTTCAATCGATATCTTGTCATGTTTCCTAAATATGATTTTCTCGCCTTTACAAGCGTGCTCTGAGTTCTGGTAATAATTATGTCTCAGGATGCTCGATATAATTTAAAAGCGATTCTACTACAGATAAAAAAAATATTCAAAGATTCTCGATTGTGTCGGTGACCCCAACATAGTTTTGGTAATAATTATGTCTGTTTCCCAGTCGATTTCGAGTACGTTTATGGAAGTTGCATATTTGACGAATTCACCCTAAAATACGTTTATACAACCATCACTCCTGTAAAATTGTTCTTTACTACCACCAAAGAGAATGCGATCAGACGTAACTAGTTCACCTATTGTACTACCTTTTACCCGAGAGGCCGAGGCTATAAAAAAAAAAAAAAAAAAAAAAAGCTAATGCAATCATCAGATTTTAAAACTCAAGTTAATAGCAACACGTCAAACAACAGTTCAGGTCCACGCTGCTGCCACCGGATCTATTTTTGAATCATGAACTGGCCGTTGTGTATATCAGAAACCATATAATTTTTATAACCTGCATATCTCTCACTGCTGTGTATTTTGGTTTTCCTAGTAACGGATATATGATGAGAAAATAAATTTCTTCAACGATTTTTTGCCTTTCCTACCTTCTTATATATGAATAATAATATCAAACGAATCTCCTTACTGCAAAGGTATTACATAATTTTATATGATTCCTAGGCTCAAGATGCGACGTTCTATCCGATCTTATGCCTCCCCTAAATAATATCCATTTTATCTCTAAATTTGCAACTTGTTTAACGTCCCTAATGAAAGGAAACTATTAAATTTTAAAAACCTCAAATGGCAGCTTTCATTGCCTGTGAATGGATTTCATCCTACGTATTACCTCACCTTTTGTTACTGATGTTTCTTTCGAGACGGAATTGTCTCTGGCTCAGAAATGTTTTATGATTTTAAGTTACAATTGGGAGTTTATTCCAGGTATTTTTGAGTACATTTATGGAAGTTGCATATTTAGTGTTTTCGCCCAAAATTATGCGATTTTTTGCATAAAACAATTTCCAGATGATATTAATACAATTCATTCAGTTATCCATCACCCTGCGAATTTGTAGCTGTTATGCACTACATGCCTACAGATATGAGGAATAAATTTATACCGGTAAATTGTAATTAACTATATATCTCGGTGTTGCGACAGTCTTTGTACTATCTGGTCTAAATTTATAGATGAGAGTCAAAAGCTCATCAATATTTCATCTCATGAGGAATCAGTTTGGAAATATTTTACCAAAGGAAATGTGCAAAAATTATTATTATTTTTTTTTTTTATTCAGTTTGGATGCTCGGTGTGATTTCAAAAATCCTTATACTGGAGATAACGAAAATAATACTCATTCTTTTTCTCACTTGTTTAGGTGACACCCACATGAACTGACTTTTGTCTTTAACACAGATACCTGTTTTCTTTTTGTCAGTCGATTTCTTGTCATGTATCCAATGTTATTTTTCCACTCATGAGGGTCTTCTGAGTTTGGTAATAATTAGGTGTGTTTCCTTATGAAATGTTAGGTTATCTGTGGAAGTTGCATATTTAACTATTTCGCTCAAAAATACGATTATACAGCGATCATTACAGTAAAATTTTTCTGAACTACCCCCAAGGAGAATGCCATCAGTCGTGACTAGTTCACATTCAGCACTACCTTTTATCCGTGAAGTCAAGGCTAAAAAAAGAAAAGCCAATCATCGGGAATTAAAAATCCAATTAAACTCAACACGGTTGACACAACTGTCCGTGTCTACGCTCCCTCACTATGGTAATTTTTAGAGCCATCCTACGCAAGAAAACATCGTATATCAGAAGCTAATGTAATTATCACGAACTGAATATCACCGTAAAGCTGTTTTTTTCCTAATTTATATATAATAATCAAGAAATAAACGATTTTCTTATAAAAGATTTAACTAGGAGCGATGTTAAATTCGAAAACGAATAATCATATCACACTGAGGAAAGATTTCATAGTTTTGCCAAAAAAAAAAAAAAAAAACTAAATTTCCATGATATTTTTACGTCCCGAATGAAATGAAACTTTTAAACGGTTAAAAGCCTCAAGTTCCAGCCATCTTCACACTTAAATCGATTTCATCCAAATTATAATATCACATAGCCCTGATACTGATGTTTTTAATGTAATTCTCTAACCTTCAGAAATGTTTATTGAATTTTATATATAATATGGATTTTTTCCGTTCTAGTTTAGAGTACATTTATGAAAGTTGCACATTTAATGTTTTCGTCCTCAAATATTATGATTTTAGCATCACTCAAATGTCCTTCTTTGTAACGTAAAAATTTAAATCAATCTCCACACGACTAACACTGATCATTCAGCGTTCCTTCAGATGTTTGTGTGGGTATTTTTTTTTTTTTAGAAATTTATCATTATATAAATATGGAGATTAGGAACATAGTTTAAATGGTAACATTATTTATTTCGGTAATAAGATAAAGTTTTTAATTTCTCGAATAAAATTTTCGGATGAGAGTCAAAAGCTCATCAGTATTTCATCTAATGTATCAATTGGGAGATATTTTACTAGAGAAAATGTTGCTTGTGGTACCAAAAAATAATTTCATTTTGTGCAAATAATCTTTTGTTTTTTGTTCTTTTTGTCAGGAAGCTCGACGTATTTAAAAAAAAAAAAAAAAAAAAAAAGCAATCATCGGGAATTAGAAATTCAGTTTACCTCAACATAGTAGACACGATACATCAAGTCGACGCTACTGCATAATGAAATTTTTCATAGCCATCTTTGACTATAAAACAGCATATATCAGAATCCAAATAATTTGAACAAACTTTGTAACTCTGAAGTTTTTCCTAATAATATATATATATATAATAATCAAGAAATAAACGATTGTGTAAACGATTTATTAAGTATTCTAGCGATGTAAAATTCGTAAACACATGTAATTATATCACAGGAATCGTCATACTAGGAAATATGTTTTATAATTGATCACTAGATTCAAGGTGCAAATTCCAAGCCTTACTTGTGCAGAAAAAAAAAAAAAAACACTCGTTTCATCTATAAACTTCCACGATGTTTTTTGTCCATAATTAAAACATGTTTTATCTCTAAATATCTGTGATGTTTTTACGTGAAACGAAACTTCTATCTTGTTAAAGCCCTAAAATTCTAGTCATCTTTCCCTGTGAACCGATTTCATCCCAAGAAATATCTCATTTAACATTGTTACTGATGTTTTTTTTCGTCTTCATTTTCTAATCATGTTTTCCGAATTTTATATACAATTGGTAGTTTTCCCCAATTAGAGTACATTTTTTGGATGTTGCATATTTAGTGTTTTCCCCCTCAATCATGCAGTTGTTAGCATCCCTCAAATGACTCTCTTTAAATGTAAATATCTTAATAATCTCAACAGGACATAAATAAAGAAAATTAATCTTTCACGGAGGTTAAGAATAAAGTTATAATCGATAACTAATAATATATCTCGGTATTGCGATAGTGTTTTCTTTTATCGTATAAATTTACAGATTCTCATCAGAATATCTCACGACGTATCACTCGGGAAAGATTTTAGTAATGTTTCTCTTCATAAAGTGCAAATAATTGTTTTTTCATCCGTCAGTTGCTCGATGTAATTTTAAAACGCTTCTACTGCATTTAAAAATGAATTCTCATTCGAAATTTTTCGATTGTTTCTGTGACCACATCAATTGAAATTTATATTTCTTAACCTCGTCAGATGCCAACTCTCCACGTGTCTATCGATTTCTTGTTGTTTACTAATATAATTTTTTTCATTTTCAGAAGGTTTTTCTGAGTTTTAGTAATTATTATTTCATTCCCTATCGATTTCAAGTGCAATTATGATAGATGCATATATAACGATTTCGTCAAAAAACAAATGTTTCTACAGCCATCGTCCCAGTAAAATTGTTCTTAACTATCACCATAGAGAATGCTATCAGTCGTAACTAGATTAACTATGGAACTCCCTTTAACTCGAGAAGCAATGGCAAAAAAAAAAAAAAAAAAAAAAAGCTAATATAATCAACAGATTTATAAATCCAGATAAAAACACCTAAAACACAACATCAGGTTTACGCTGATGCAACCGGATTTTCTTTAGAGCCATCATGAACAATAAAACTGCATATGTCAGAAATCATATAATTTTCATAATATGCATATTTTAGCATGGCTATGTATTTTGTTTTTCCTAATAATGGCTATATAATAATAAGTAAAAAAAGTTCCTGTAAAAATTTTTTTATCTTTCCTAATGATATTACCTTCTTAAATATGGATAAGAATTTCAAACGAATCGCCTAACTGTAAGAATATTCTTATATTTTATTGGATCACAAGGTTCAAGATGCCACGGAGGACGCCAGTAATCTGGTGTTTGGATTGTTTTTTCTTACTCATTTGCTTTTCCTTCCTCCGTTCTGTTATTTATAAAAATGTAAGAAAACGTTCAATCCCTAATTATACCTCCCCAAAATAACATCCGTTTTATGTCTAAATTTGTAAGTTCTTTTACTTCCCTATCGAAAGGAAACTCCTTGAGCTTAAAGTCTTCAAATGGCAGTTTTCATTGCCTGTGAATGGATTTCATCCTACGTATTACCTCACCTTTTTTTACTGATGTTCATTTTCGTGACGGAATCTTTTTGGCACAGAAATGATTTATGAATACTAAATACAATTGGAAGTTTATTTCAGGTAAATTAGGGTACATTTTTGGATGTTTCATGTTTAGGGTTTTCGCCCAAAATTATGCTTTTTTCATCACTCAAAGACCCTCTTCATAACGTGAAAGTGAAACAATTTCCTGGTTATTTTAATAAAATTCATTCAGTGACCCATACACCTGAAAATTTTGTAACTGTCATTAACTACATGTCCACAGATATGAGGAATAAACATACGGATAAATTGTAATTAATAGTCTTTGTATTTCCTTGTTTAAATTACTAGATGAAATTGAATAGCTCATCAATATTTCATCTCAAGTGATCGGTTTGGAAACGTTTTACTGAAGAAAATGTTCAAAATTTAATCTTTTTCTTAAATTCAGTTAGGATTCTGTCATTTTAAAAATCCTTATACTGCACATAAAGGAAAGAATACTCATTCTGTTTCTCGCTTGTTTAGGTGACACACATCAATTGAATTTTGTCTTATACATCTTAGACACCTGCTCCCTTTTTTATTTTTTGTTTCCACCCTCATGAGGGTCTCCTGAATTTTAGTAATAATTAGGTGTTTCACAATCAAATATAAAGCTATTTGTGGAAGTTGCTTATTTAACGATTTCGCCAAAAAATACGTTTATACACTGATCACTAAAGTAAAATTATTCTGAGCTATAAAGAGAATGTTATCAGCCATGACTAGTTCACATTATCCGTGAAGTCAGGGTTAAGAAGAAAAAAAAAAAAAGCCAATCATCGGAAATTAAAAATCGAGTTAAACTCAACACGGTAGTCACGATAGTTCAGGTCTACGCTGCCGAACAATGGTACTCTTTAGAGTCATCATTAACAATAGAATATCGAATATCAGAAGCCAAATAATTTTTACAAACTGAATATCTCCGTACAGCTCTGTATTCAGTTTTTCCTAATAATGTATATATAAAACTCAACAAATAAACGTTTCTCAACAGATATTTTAAATTTTGAGCCGATGTTAAATTCGTAAACATGTTTTAATGATATCACATGATCCGTCATACTGAGGATATATTTCATACCTTATAATTGATCACTAGGTTCAATGTGCAAATTTAACCCCATAGTTTGGGGGGAAAAAAAGAAAATATTCCAAGATTTTTTTACGTCCCAAATGAAACAACTTTTAAAGGATTAAAACCCTCCAATTCCAGCCCTTTTCCTTTGAACCGATTTCTTCCTAAGTATTATATCACTTAGCTATACAACATGGAGTTTTTCCCAACAGGTTGTGGAAGTTGGTTACTTATTGTTTTCGTCCACAAATATGCAGTTTTTAGCATCACTCAAATCACCCTCTTAACAACTTAAAAATCCAGTTAATCTCGAGACGACAGACATACATAGCATTCAGCGTTCATTCAAAATATATATATATATTTTTTTTACCTTTCATTCACTATTAACTTTGGGGATAATGTTTTTACTTTCTAGTATAAATTTACAGATGAGTCAAAAGTTCATCAGTATTCCATATAACGTCGTATCAGTTTGGAAAGATTTTACTAGAGAAAATGTTGCTTGCAGTATAACAATAATCTTCATTTTTGCAAATATTCCTTCTTTTTTTTTTTTTTGTCAGGATGGTCAGTGTAATTTTGACGTCCTACTATGTGAAATGAAGGCAAAAAAAGAAAAAAAAGCCAATCATCAGTTTAACTCAGTAAGGTAGATACGACACTAGTTCTACGCTCCTCCATTAAGACGTTTCTTCTAAGAAACGTCTTATAACAATAAAACAGCGTATGTCAGAATCCAAATAATTTTTACAAACTGTGAAACTCCGAACGGCAATGTATTCAAATTTTCCTAATAATGGGTAGATAGTAATCAACAAATAAACTATTTTGTTTTGAATTATTAACATTTGTAGCGATGCTAAATTCGTAAGCATGTGTACTGATATAACAGGAACGGAAATACTAAAGAAATATTTCATATTTTATAATTGATCACAAGGCACAAGGTTCAAATTTGAAGCCCTTGGGAAGAAAAAGAAAAAAAAAAAAAAGCTTTTCATCTACAAATTTTAAAAATGTTCTTATGTCCCGAATGAAAACATGTTTCATCTCTAAATTTCCATGATGTTTTTACGTGAAACGAAACTTATAAGAGGTTAATACCCTCAAATTCTTGCCATCTTTACCTGTGAACCGATTTAAATCCAAGTAGCATCTCAGCATTAGTATTGGTTACTTTCGAAACTGAATTTTCTAATCTTCAGGAATGATTTCTAAATTTTATATAAGATAACTAGTTTTTCCAACTAGTTTATAGTTCATTTGTCTAAGTTGCATATCCAGTTTTTTCCCCCTCAATCATGCGGTTCTTAGCATCACTCAAACGACCTTCTTTATAACGTAAAAATCCAAGCAATCTCCAGACTACATTAATAAGGAGCATTCCGCGTTCTTTCAGAATCTATTTTTTGTCGCTTACATGCACTATATGTCCACGGAGGTTAAGAATAAAGTAATACACGATAACTATTTATATGTCTGGGTATTGCGTATAAATATACTGGTGAGAGTCAATTTATCTTATAAATTTACAGATGAGAGTCAATTTATCGTATAAATTTACAGATGAGAGTCAAAAGCTCAGTATTTCATCTCACGACGTATCACATTGGAAATATTTTACTAAAAATGTTGCTTGTTGTATAACAAGCAACTTAATAAAGTGCAAACATATTTTTTGGTCCGTCACAATGCTCGATGTAATTTTCTACTGCATATAAAAAAGAATTCTCTTTCGAAGTTTCTCTATTGTTTTGTTATTCTTAACCACCTCAGAGGCGAGCTCTCTTTACTTGTTAATGGATTTCTTTTTGTTTCCTAAATATGATTTTTTTTTTCATCCTCAGACGCGTTTTCTGAGTTCTGGTAATATTTGTGTGTTTTAAAAATGGATAATAATATCAAACGAATCGCCTTACTGCAAAAGTATTCCATATTTTATTATTGATCACGAGACTCAAGATGCCACGTTCAATCCCTACTTATGCCTCGCCACGTTCAATCCCTACTTATGCCTCCCCAAAATAACATCAGTTTTATGTCTAAATTATTTTGTGTTATGTCCCTAATGAAAGGAAACTCCTTGAGCCTGGAACCCTAAAAATGTAAGCTTTTATTGCCTGTGATTGGATTTCGTCCTACTTATTGCCTCATCTTTTGTTGATATTTTTTTCTAGACGTAAATTAAATGGATTCCAGATAATTTAGAGTACATATGTGGACGTTGCATATTTAGTGTTTTCGGCCAAAAGTATGCGGTTTGTAGCATCACTCAAATGACCCTCTTCATAACGTGATAATGAAACAATTTCCAAGTGATGTTAATCAAATTCATTCAGTGATCTATCAGCCTGCAAATTTTGTAGCTGTCATGCATTACATGTCTTCAGATATGAGGTATGAATCTGTACAGGAAATTTGTAATTAATTATACCTCTGTATTGCGACAGTCTTTGTTCTTTCTTGTTTGAATTTATAGATGAGACAAAAGCTCATCAATATTTCATCTCACTAATTATTGGTTTTGAAAGATTTTGCCGAAGGAAAGTGCCAAAAAACTCGTTTTTTTTTTTTTTAAGATAAAGAAAAGAATACTCATTCTGCCGATAAAGAAAAGAATACTCATTCTTTCTCTCGCTTGTTTCGGTGACACCCTCATTAATTGACTGTCTTCAACACCTTTTTGTTGTCAATCGATTTCTCGTTATGTTTATAATATGTGATATTTCCACCCTCATGAGGGTCTTCTTAGTCTTGGTAATAGTTAGTTGTTTCCCAATCAAATATGAGTTAATTTGTGGAAGTTTCAAAGTTATCGATTTCTCCCAAAAATACAACGATCACTGCAGTAAAATAGTTGTGAACTACCCCCAAAAGAATCCTATCAGCCGTGACCACCAGCCTCAATGTACAAATTTAACGCCATACTTTTGCGGAAAAAAAAAAAATCCGTTCTATCTTTAAATTTCCATGATTTTTTTCCCTCCTCAATGAGGAAAGTTTTAAAGGGTTATAAACATTAAATTCCGGCCATCTATACCTGTGAATCGATTTCATCCTAAGCCTTGATACTGATGAATTTTCGAGTCAGAATTTTCTAATTTTCAGAAATGTTTACTGAATTTTGTATATAATATGGAGTTTTTCCCAGCCAGTTTAGAGTATGTTTGTGGAAGTGTCATATTTAGTGTTCTCGACAAATTCAGTAAACATTTCTGAAGGTTAGAAAATTCCATCTCGAATATACATCAGTATTAAGGCTACTATGAAGGCGACTTAGAATGAAATCGATTCAGAGGTAGAGTTGGCTGGAATTTGAGGGTTTTCACCCTTTAAAAGTTTAGTTTCATTCGGGACGTGAAAATATCATGAAAATGTTTATTAAGCCTTGTGATCAATTATTAAATTTGAAATATTTCAGTATGAGGGAACGTCTGACATCATTACACATGTTTTCGAGTTTAACATCGCTTCAAAAGTTTATAAATCTTTTACAAGAAAATCGTTTATTTGGTGATTATTATCTATTATATTATTTGGATTTTTTTTTTTTTTTTTTTTGCAAAAATATGGCGTTAAGTGATACAGTGGGCGTTTCGTACATGGGTGAGCCAGGGTTCGAGCCCCGTGTTCACCCGGCCACGTACTACATTGGCGGACACCAGGGGTTCTGTGGTGGAACCAGTGTCGCTTACTATAAAGTATGCTTGCACCCAGTCGCCTTGCGCGGGCCGATTACACTTGGTTCACAAACTACACACACATCCAAAGCCACTCCAACACTACAATTACACTTACAAGCACTTGTCACCCTACATAATCTTTCTACTAGACAGCCTAAGCCACTTGGTAGAGGTACAATGGCTTTTTTTTTTTTTTTTTTCAAAATATGGCGTTAAATTTGCACATTCAGCCTGGTGATCAATTGTTAAATTTGAAATATTTCTTTAGTATGAGGGATCGTCTGACATCGTTACACATGTTTACCAATTTAACATTTCTTCGAAAGTTAAATCTTTTACAAGAAAATCGTTTATTTGTTGATTAATATATACATTATTAGGAAAAACTGAATACATAGCTTAACGGAGATATTCAGTTCGTAAAAATTATTTTGCTTCTATACCATACTTCAATGTTAATTGCTCTAAGAATTACCATAGTGCGGGAGCCTAGACCTGAACTATCGTGTCTACTTGCTGAGTTTAACTGGATTTTTACTTTCTGATAATTTTTTCTTTTTTTTTTAGGCCTTGCTTTACGAATAAAAGGTAGTGCTAAAGGTGAACTAGTCACGGCTGATAGCATTCTCTTTGGAGGTAGTTCAGAACAATTTTACTTAATGGTCGCTGTATAAACGTATTTTTTGGCGAAATCGTAAAATATGCAATATCCAAATATAACCTTATAATTGACTGGGAAACACCTATTACCAAAACTGAGAAGATCCTCTTGAGGTTGGATAAATCACATTTTGGAAACATAAGAAATCGATGGACACCAGAAAGGGAGCATGTATCTAAAGTGGTTAAGAAAAAATTAAGTTGATGTGGGTGTCACCGATACAAGCGAGAAAAATAATAAGTATTTTGTATTTATCTGCAGTGTAAGGATTTTTAAAATCACATCAACCATCCTAACAGAATTATAAAAAAAAAAAAAGAATTTTAGCACATTTCCTTTGGTAAAATGTTTCCAAATTGATGCCTCGTGAGATGAATTATTGTTGAGCTTTTGACTCTCATCTATAAATTTAAACCAGAAAGTACAAAGATTCTCGCAATACCGAGATATGTAATTAATAACAATTTACCAGTATAAATTTATTCTTCATATCTGTAGACATGACAGCTTCAAAATTTGCAGGTTGTTGGATCATTCAATGAACTGTATTAATATCACCTAATAATTGTTTCATTTTCAAGTTATGAAGAGGGTCATTTGTGTTGATAAAAACTCATAATTTTGGGAGAAAACATTTAATATGAACTTACACAAATTTACTCTAAATTACCTGGAATGAACTCCCAATTGTCTCTAAAATTCATAAAACATTTCTGAGCCAGAGAAAAGTCCGTCTCGAGAAGAAACATCAGTAACAAAAGATGAGGCAATACATAGGATGAAATCCATTCACAGGCAATGAAAGTTTCCATTTGGGGGTTTAAAACCCCCAAATGGAAACTTACAAATTTATACATAAAACGGATGTTATATTGGGGAGGCATAAGTAGAGATTGAACGCGGCATCTTGAGCTAGAACTCTTGCAATAAGGCGATTCGTTTGATATTATTATCCATATTAAAGGTAATATCATTAGGAAAGATAAAAAAATCATTATTAAGTATATTCTTTCTCGATTATCATATATTCATTATCAGGAAGAACAAAATACATAGCCGTGCTGAGATGCAGATTATAAAAAATATATGGCTTCTGATATACGTAGTTTTATTGTTCATGATGGCTCTAAAGAATATCTGGTTGCAAGCGTAGACCTGAACTGTCGTGTCTGACATGTTGAGATTAACTGGACTTTTCATATCTGATGATTGAATTTTTTTTTTTTTTTTCTTTGGCCCTGGCCTCTCTGGTAAGAGGTAGTGCCAAACGTGAACTAGTTAAGGCTCATATCATTCTCTTTGGTGGTAGTTAAGAACAATTATACTGGAATGATGGTTGTATAAAAATATTTTTAGGCTTAATCGTTAAAGTTGCAATTTCCATAAATGTACTCGAAATCGTTTGGGAAACATAATTATTACGAACTCAGAAAATCATCTGATGGTGAAAAAATCATATTTAAGAAACATAAAAAGAAATCTATTGACACGTAGTAAAGAGACCTGGCATCTGAAGTGGTTAATAATAATAATTTTCAATAGATGTACGGGTCACCAAAACAATCGAGGAACTTAGAATGAGAATTCTTTCTTATCTGCAGTAGAATCACCTTAAAATAACATCGAACATCCTGAAGCACGAAAAAAAATCATTTGCACTTTATGAAGCTGCTTATTATACAACAAGCAACATTATCTTTAGTAAAAAATTTCCCGTGATACGTCTTGAGATGGAATAAAAGTAAAAACTATTTCAATACAGATATAAAATTAGGTATCGTTTATTACTTCACTCTTCACCTCAGTGGTCATATAATGAATGAAAGCTACAGAAAATACATTTTAAAAGAACGCGAAATGCTCCTTATTAATGTCGTCTGAATATTGTTTGGATTTTTACGTTGTAGAGGGTCACAAGGATATATGAGATACTTCGTTTCATTCGGGACGTAAAAACATCATGGAAATATAGATATAAATCGTTTTTTTTTTTTTTTTTTTTTTGCAGGTGGGGCGTTAAATTGCCTATTTAGCCAAGTGATCAATTATGAAATATGAAATATTTCCTGAGTATGACGGTTTCTGTGATATCATTACACGTTTAAGTATTAAACATCGTTTCAAAAGTTAATAAATCTTTTACAAGAAATTCGTTTTTTTGTTTATTATATACACATTATTAGGAATTACTGAATGCATAGATGTATGGAGATATACAGTTCTTAAAGATTATTTAGCTTCTGATATATGTTTTATTGTTGATAGTGGCTAAATAAATTACCGTAGCTACCGTGTTGAATTTAACTGGATTTTTAATTTCCAATGATTGATTTTTTTTTTTTTTCTGAGCACGGATAAATGCTGAAGGTGAAGTAGTCATGCCTGATAGTATTCTATCTGGGGGTAGTTCAGAACTATTTTACAGGACTGATCGCTAAATTTTTGGGCGACATCGTAAGATATGCAATTTCCTTAAATAACCTTATATTTAATTTGGAAAAACACCTAATTATTACCATGACTCAAAAGACCCACATGAGGATTGAAATAACGCATAGAAAAATACCAAGAAATCGATTGACACCAAACAGAGCGCTGGTATCTATGGCGTCTAAAGCAAAATTCAATTGCCGTGCGTGTCACCGAAACAAGAAAGAAACAATGATTATTCTTTTCCTGATCTGCAGCATAAGGATGATCAAAACCACATCGAGCATCCTAAATGAATTTAAAAAAAATAATAATTTTTGCACATTTCCTTTGATAAAATATTTCCTGACCGAAATCTCGTGAGATGAATTATTGATCAGCATTGATTCACATTTTAAATTTGAAGCAGAAAGTGCAGAGACTGTAATAATACCGAGATATATAATTAATTACGATTTACCCGAATAAATTCATTGTTTATGTCTGTAGAGATGTAGTGCATGACAGCTACAAAATTTGCAGGTTGATGGATAACTGAATGAATTTTATTATTACCATGAGCAAAACACTTTAAAACCCTCAAATTTCAGCTTTATTTGCCTGTGAATGGATTTTATGTATTACCTCATCTTTTGTTACTGATTCTTTTCGAGACGGAATTTTCTCTGGATCAGAAAAGTTTTATGAATTTTGGACGGATCAAAAAATTTTTTTGAAATTTTGATACAATTCTAAGTTCTTCCTTGGTAATTCAGAGTACATTTGTGGAAGTTGCATATTTATGCAACTTCCACAAATGTACTCTGAATTACCAAGGAAGAACTTAGAATTGTATCAAAATTTCATAAAATTTTTTTGATCCGTCCAAAATTCATAAAACTTTTCTGATCCAGAGAAAATTCCGTCTCGAAAAGAATCAGTAACAAAAGATGAGGTAATACATAAAATCCATTCACAGGCAAATAAAGCTGAAATTTGAGGGTTTTAAACTCAAGAAGTTTCCTTTCATTAGGAATGTAAAACAAGTTACAAATTTAGAATTAAACGGATGTTATTTCTTGGAGGCATAAGTAGGGATTGAGCGTGTCATGTTGAGCCTAGTGATCAAATATGTAATTCGGAATACTCTTGCAGTAAAGAGATTCGTTTGATATTATTATCCATATTTAAGAAGGTAGTATCATTAGGAAAGACAAAAACTCGTTTACGAGAAAAATTTTTACAAAGAAAAAACAAAATACATTGCCTTGCTGAGATACGCAGATTTAAAAAATTATATGGTTTCTGATATACGCAGTTCATGATGGGCCAAAAGAAAATCCGGTTGCAGCAGCGTAGTCCTAAACTGTTGTGTCTGACGTGTTGAGATTCACTGGATTTTCACATTCAGATGATTCTACAAACTTTTTGTTTTTTTTTCCCTTGCCTCTCGGGTAAAAGGTAGCGCCATGGGTGAACTAGTTACAAAGCTGATAGCATTCTCTTTGAAGATAGTTG
This sequence comes from Coenobita brevimanus, assembly GCF_032717465.1. Taxonomy (NCBI): domain Eukaryota; kingdom Metazoa; phylum Arthropoda; class Malacostraca; order Decapoda; family Coenobitidae; genus Coenobita; species Coenobita brevimanus. Next base: position 24,323,218 of record NC_137019.1, on the reverse strand, counting down.
AAAACATTTTTATTGTATGATGGCTGCATAAATGTATTTTTGGTCGCAATCGTTAAAGATGCAATTTCCAAAAATGTACTAGAAATCTATTGCGAAACAGATAAATATTACCACACTCTGAGGGTGAAAAAAAATATATTTGGGAAACAGAATAAGAAACTGACTGAAAAAGAACTTGCAACTAATGTGGTTCAGAATAATATGTTACAATAGATGTACGGGTCACCGAAACAATCGAGAAACTTGCAATATATTTTTTTATCTGCAGTATAAACGCTTTCAAATTACTTCGAGCATCATAGACGGGAAAAAGAAATAAATGAACTTTAAGTTGCATGTTATACAACAAGCAACATTATCTTTAGTAAAATCTTTCCCACGATATGTCGTCAGATTGAATAATGTTGAGCATTTGGCTCATCTAAAAAGTTAAACGATAAAGTAACTATCACAATATATATATATATAAGTAGTTATCATTTATGATTTTATTCTTCACCTCCGTGGACATATAGTGCATGAAAGCTAAAGAAATATATTTTGAAAGAACGCGGAATACTCTTTATTAATGTCGTCTGGAGATTGATTAACTTTTACATTATAAAGAGGGTCATTTGAGTGATGCAAAAAAATTCCTACTCGAAAAAAACATTTGTAACAAGGCTGTATGAGTTACATCGGATGAAATCAATTCACACAAATATATTTTAAAGTTGAGGGTTTGAATCCCTTAAAAGTTTCGTTTCATTCGGGACGTTAAAAAAAATGGAAATTTAGAGATAAAACTTTTTTTTTCCTCCGCCGAAGTAGGGCTTTAAATGGACAATTGAGCATAGTGATCAATTATAAAATATGAAATATCGGTTTGTGTGATATCATTATACATGTTTACGAATTTAACCGTTTCAAAAGTTCATAAATCTTTTTCAAGATAATCGCTTATTTGATCATTATTATGTATACATTACTAGGAAAAACTGAATATATAGCTGTACAGAGATATACAATTCGTAAAAATTATTTGGCTTCTGATATGCCTCTAAAAATTACCACTGCGGGAGCGTAGACCGTGTTGAGTTTAACTTAATTTTAATATGTAATGATTTTCTTTTTTTTTCCTAAATTCACGGATAAAAGGTTGTGCTAAAGGTGAACTAGTCCTTGCTGATGACATTCACTCTGGGGGTAGTTCAGAACTGTTTTACTGGAGTGATCGCTGGATTTTTGGGCGAAATAGATAGATATGCTATTTCCACAAAATAAACTTTTATTAGATTGGGAAACACACCTAATTATTACCAAAACTTAGAAGACCGTCATGAAGGTGGAAGTATCACATATTAGAAATATAAAAAAATCAATTGCACCAAAAAGAGAGCCGGTGTCTAAGGTGTTTAAGACAAAATTCACTTGATGAGGGTGTCACCGAGACAAGCGAGAAACTGAATCAGTAATCTTTTATCAGGATTTTCAAATTCACTTCGAGCATCCTAACAGAATTTTACAAAATATATTCATATTTTTGGGATATTTTCTTTGGTAAAATGTTTCCAAATCGATAACTTATGAGATGAAATATTGATGAGCTTTTGACTCTCATGTATAAATTTAAACCAGGAAGTACAAAAACTAGCGCAAAACCGAGATATATAATTAATTACAATTTACCATTATAAATTTATTCCTCATATCTGTAGACATGTAATGCATGAAGGCTACAAAATTTGCAGGTTGATGGAACATTGATTAAATTGTATTATTATCTAGAAACTATTTCATTTTCACGTTATGAAGTGGGTAATTTGAATGATGGAGAAAATCGCATAATTTTGGGCTAAAAAGTTAAATATACAACTTCCAAATATTTACTCTAAATTACCTGGAATATACTCCTAATTTTACCAAAAAATTATAAAATCTTCCTGATTCAAAGAAAATTCATCCTCGAAAAAAAAAAGTAATAAAAGATGAGGTAATCAGTAGAACGAAATCCATTCACAGTCCATGAAGGCTGCGATATGAGGGTTTTAAACTCAAGGAGTTTTTTTCATTAAGGACGTTAAACAGCTTACAAATTTAGAAATAAACCGGATGTTATTTTGGGGATAGAACGTGGCAGCTTGAGCCTAGTGATCAAATATAAAATATGCAATACTCTTGCAGTAAGGCGATTCGTTTGGTATCATTATCCATGTTTATGAAGGTAATATCATTAGGAAAGACAAAAAAATCATTGGCACGAAAATATTTTACTAATTATCATATATCCATTATTAGGAAACCCAAATACATAGCAGTGCTGAAATATGAAGATTATAAAAATTATATGGATTCTGATATACGCAGTTCTATGGTTCATGATGGATCAAACAAAAAAATCCAGTTGGAGCAGCGTAGACCTGAACTGTTGTTTCTGACTTGTTGAGATTAACTGGATTTTTAAAATCTGATGATTGATTTACCTTTATAGTTTTTTTTTTTTCCTTTTTGCCCTGTCCTCTCGGGTAAAATGTTGTGACGTAAGTGAACTAGTTACGGTTGATAGCATTTTCTTTGGGGGTAGTTAAGAACAATTTTACTGGAATGATGGCTGTATAAAAGTATTTTTCGGCGAAATCGTTAAGGATCCAATTTCCATAAATTTACTCGAAATCGATTGGGAAACACGTATAATTATTACCAAAACTCAGAAAACGCATCTGGTGAAAAAATCATATTTAGGAAACATTACAAGAAATCGATTGACAAGTAAGGAGAGCTGGCATCTAAGATGGTTAAGAATAATACGTTTCAATAGATGTACGGGTCACCGAAACAATCGAGAAACTTCGAATGCCTTCTTTTTTAGCTGCAGTAGAAGCGCTTTAGAATTACATCGAGCATCCTGACGGACAAAAAAAAAAAAAATATTTGCACTTTGTGAAGTTTTTTGTTATACAACATGCAACATTATCTTGAATAAAATATTTTCAAAGTCATACGTCGTGAGATGGAATACTGATGAGCTTTTGACGCTCATCTTTAAATTTATACGAAAAAATAAAAACACTATAGCAATATCGATATATATTATTATTTATCGTTTATTACTTTATTCTTCACCTCCGTGGACGTATAGTGCCTGAAAGCTAAAAAGAATGAATTGAGAAACAACCCGGACTGCTGCTTATTAATGTCACCTGGAAATTGGATTTTTACGCTATGAAAAGGGTCATTTAAGTGATGCTAAAAACCGCATGATTGAGGGCTAAAACACTAAATATGCAACTTCCACAAATGTACTCTAAACGACCTTGGAAAAATTTCCAATTGTATATAAAATTCAGAGAACATTTCACTTCTTCATTCGTCAACCTGTCCCTCCATGTCACTCCATATGCTTCTCTCAAGTAACTCATTTCCACTGCTCTCTCTTGACTTGTTCCCCTCTTGCAAGGTCCACGCCTCGCTTCCATACTTCAGGGTAGGGATCACAATACAATCATGCAGCAACTTAACTTCCCTACTCACCTCCCTATTTCTCATCACTGCTTTCAGTGAACCAACAACCTTCCTTCCATGCTGTACCCTTTCACGCACTTCATCCCCCAAAGTTCCATCCTTACTCATCACACTACCCAAGTTCTTGAATGCACTAACACTATATCCTCACCATCCAACCTCACTGTACATTCTGTGACTTCATTCCTTTCAAACACCATAACTTTACTTTTGTTTACATTAACTTTCAGCTTTCTTCTCCTACACACTGTCCCAAATTCATTCACCAAACCTTGCAACTCCCATTCATTTTCACTCAACAATACGGTATCATCAGCAAACAGCAACACCGGAATCTTCCAAATCTTACCTTCATTCATTAGAGCCACCCCCACATCCACTGTTCTACCTTCCACCTCCTTTACAACCCCATCCATGTATATATTAAACAGCCATTGAGACATCACACTACCCTGTTTCAGTCCCACATTGAGATCACTCAGCTCACCATCAGCTCCACCGTAGCCCTAGCTCCTTCGTACATACTCTTCACAGCATTCAACAATTTCCCCTTCATATATTCTTAATACCTTCTACATACCTTGCCTATCTATTCTGTCATAAGCTTTCTCCAAGCCCATGAAGGCAGCATACACTTTCTTTCCCTTCTCTAGATACTTCTCCACTAAACATCTTAGAACAAATATCTGATCTACACACCCTTTTCCCTTCCTAAATCCCCCTTGTTCTTCTCCAACTACTTCCTCTCTTATATGCCTAACCCTATCAATGAGTTTTCTACCATATATTTTACGAGTCAAACTAAGAAGGCAAATACCCCTATGGTTAACACATACTTCTCTCTCCCTTTTTCCTTTATATAAGGGAACAATTATGCCTGATTTCCAGTCATCCGGAACCCTTCCCTCCTCCAGGGCCACTCTATACTACTTCCATATCAAACAAACAATATGAAATATTTCTTCTGTATGACGGTTACATGTTTAAGAATTTAACATTGCTACAAAAGTTTATAAATCGTTTACATCAAAATCGTATATCTGTTGATTATTATGTAAACATTATTAACAAAAACTGAATACATAGCCGTTCGGAGTTTCACAGTTTGTAAAAATTATTTGTATTCTGATGTACGCCGTTTCATTGTTAATGATGACTCTAAAAAATATCATAATGCAGGAGCATAGACCTGAAGTATCGTACCTACCGTGTTGAGATAAACTGGATTTTTAATTTCCGATGATTGGCTTTCTTTTTTTAAGCCATTACTTCACGTAGTAGAAGGACGTTAAAATTACACCGAGCATCCTGACAAAAAAAAAAAAAAAAAGAATAATTGCACAAAATGAAGTTTTTGTTATACCACAATCAACATTTTCCCTTTAAAATCTTTGCAAACTGATACGACGTTTGATGAAATACTGCCAAGCTTTTAACTCATGTTATTTTTTAAACGAGATAGTAAAAACATTATCTTATTACCGAAATTTATAATTAGTTACCATGTTTAAATTTGTTTCTAATCTCCAAAATTATATAGTGAATGAACGAAAAAAAAAAAAAATTGGAGACGATGAATGCACTAATATCGTCTGTGAATTGTTTGGATTTTTATGTTATAAAGCGGGTCATTTGAGTGATGCTAAAAACCGCAAATTTGAAGTCGAAAGCACTAAATATGACACTTCCCCAAACATACTCTAAACTGGCTGGGAAAAACTCCATATTGTATATAAAATTCAGTAAATATTTCTGAAAATTAGAAAATTCTTACTCGAAAATTCATCAGTATCAAGGATTGGTGATATAATACTTAGGATGAAATCAATTCAGAGGTAAAGATGGCCGGAGTTTAATGTTTATAACCCTTTAAATGTTTCCTCTCATTCAGGACGTAAAAAAGTCATGGAAATTTAAAGATAAAACGGATTTTTCATTTTCGCAAAACTATGAAGTTAAATTTGCACATTGAGGCTGGTGGTCACGGCTGATAGGATTCTTTTGGGGGTAGTTCACAACTATTTCATTGGAATGATCTTTGTATTTTTGGGCGAAATCGATAACTTTGCAACTTCCACAAATTGCCTCATATTTGATTGTGAAACACCTAATTATTACCAAAACTAAGAAGACCCTCATGAGGGTGGAAATATCACATATTAGAGTCATAACGAGAAATCGATTGACAAAAAGGGAGCAGGAATCTACGGTGTAGAAAACAGTCAATTGATGAGGGTGTCACCGAAACAAGCGAGAAAAAGAATTTCTTTTCTTTATCAGCATTATGAAGATTTTTAAAATCACATCTAGCATCCTAACTGAATCTATAAAAAAAAAAAAAAAAAAAAAAAACGAATATTTTTCGGCACTTTCTTTTGGCAAAATGTTTCAAAACCAATAATTAGTGAGATGAAATATTGATGAGCTTTTGTCTCTCATCTATAAATTCAAACAAGAAAGAACAAAGACTGCCGCAATACCGAGATATATAATTAATTACAAATTACCTGTACAGATTCATTCCTCATATGTAGATATGTAATGCATGACAGCTACAAAATTTGCAGGCTGATCACTGAATGAATTTTATTATCACCTAGAATTTGTTTCATTATCACGTTATGAAGAGCGTCATTTGAGTGATGCTACAAACCGCATAATTTTGGCCGAAACACTAAATATCCAACGTCCACAAATGTACACCTGCGAACCAAAGTTTCGGTACCCCCCTCGATGGAAGGAAGTGGAAGTCAGGGTTAGAGAGAGAGCAGGTGAACGGACAACCGTGAGTGGTACTTTGGAATTGAGCTACGAGGCGAAGTGAGAAACTTAATGACACTGGATTCGAAACATTTCCATACTATTCACCTGCAAAACATTATGCGTTTGTAACACATACTGTAACATATAACAGACTACTGTGTTATCATAGTGTCCTGTGATACTGACCCATCTGTTTCGGATCCTCATCACATAAATAAAGCACCGAGCCAGTTGTATATAAGTTGCAACTTGTCATTATAACTGCAGTCATAATTTTTGTGAATGTTATCCCTGGATTGTCTATAGCTATAATAAAGAATGATTGTGAATTTAATGTTGATTTTCACAGTAGTTGTGCGGATGGTTATAAATGTGGCAATTATTTTATGTGGACGACTAAACCACATTGTGATGGACAGCGGAGAGCACTGGCCAATAATTTACTATAACCAGATGAAATTAGATGCAAACAACACATAATATTATGAGACAACGAAGACAGCTGTGGTATCCTGCTCCGCCTTGTTATCAAGGCCTTAACTGGGGCTTCACCTCATACGTGCATTATTTTCCTTCAGTCTCTGCCTCTTTTATTACTCTTACTTCCCGGTATCCTCTTACTGCAAGTCGTCATATTCATTGGAGGGTTTCTTGTCGTCCGGTCCTATAACCCCTACTGTATTACATTATTCCTCGCATCATCACTCCCAAACAAACAACGTTAGCACAAGACTGCTGAATCTGTTAATACCATTATTGCCACTGCCACTACTACTGTAATCCCCCTTTTCCTATTGTGTCTAATTTCCCTCAGTACTACTACTGCTGCTCCTATTACTACTCCACTATAAATCTGTATAATAATAAATATGATTGTCCTTATGTCTGTATCTGTTAATCATAATTATTGTCCCTGTCCTACCGTCGACAACTCGTCACTGACCCGGCACCGCTACTCCAGTTCCCACCCGCCATGGATTCAACTCCTCCCCCACTCCGACACCACATTACCCTTTACCTCATCTTTGGGCCAGAAGGCCTGTTGTTCATCCTTTACCGGTGAATATGCGTGGCATGCATTAATAATAAAAAAGAAGGCATTTGAGAGCTAAACGATAATCGCCCTCTAATATATTCTGTTTGCCAAGTCCAAACTTTAGGCCATATTTTGATACCATGAAGGTTTTATGTTGATAGCTCAAGCCATTCATGAGATTTAATGGTGCTAAAGGCAGGCAATAAAAACTAGTTGACCTCTAGCAGTTAGTTTGGTGACCTTGACTCTGACCCCGAGTTGCCATTTTCGAACTCCTCCAAGATTTTGGCCATATCTTGATACGCTGAAGGCTTCATATTGATAGCTCAAGCCGTTCATGAGATATAATAGGAACACACACACACACACACACACAGATGCAGTTAAAAACATGATCGCTCCGCCTTCTAAAGGTAGGCGATAATATTATAATAATAACAATAACATCGTAGATGTGTGCTGTAGTGTTCCTAACATTACACTTAATAACTGCAGACCCAAACGTGCTTATGTTACGGAGCACTGTTTATTAACCACAAAACCGATCACAGCCCACTCTTATCATTACCACTGCACCTTCCCTATAGCACTTCACCACGGTAATACAACCCACTGTAGTCCTCTGTGAGATCGCTACACGTGTTTGGGAAAAATAACAGTGCACAACATGCCTACAAACCACTAAAATAAGCATATGATGTTTCACTGACATCCATCAAATAGCCTAAGAGAAGTTACTGGACAAACAAACAAACGACTGGACACAGACGGACAGAAGCAGAATATCTCGCATCGGTATGTAACGACCTGACAAAACTCTTGTGATCCTGGATTGCAGGTGTCATCACAGTAATAATGATAATAATAATAATAATAATAATAATAATAATAATAAATAATAATAATAATAATAATAATAATAATAACAATAATAACAATAATAATAATAAAAATAATAATAATAATAATAATAATAATAATAATAATTAATAATAATAATAATAATAATAATAATAATAATAATTAAAAATAATAATAATAATTTTCATTTCATTCATCCATTCATTGCCAGACGCCATGTATCCCAAACGGGGTGGCCAAGGGCTTAGCGTTAATTGTTTTTACAGGGAGGGGCACTAATCCTCCACCAACCCCACTTGACACGTAGCATCTGGTGTTCCCAGGCGGTCACCCATCCAAGTACTAACCAGACCCAACGTTGCTTAACTTCGCTGATCGGACGGGGAGCAGTGTACTCAACGTGGTATGGCCATTGGCATAATAATAATAATAATAATAATAATAATTAATAATAATAATGATAATTAATAATAATAATGATAATTAATAATAATAATAATAATAATAATAATAATTAATAATAATAATAATAATTAATCACACTGAGAAGGACACACACTGGAATAGCATGTGTCGACGCAGTGCAGAATCTGTTTGCCATGACAGAAGGTTGAGTTGCGGTGAAACATTAATTTAGTATTACTATAACCCTACCAGTACAGCATATTATGGCATTGTTTGGTTTTATGTCACAGCTGTTTTCACTTGTTTTATCACACAGCTGTTTTCACTTGTTTTATCACACAGCTGTTTTCACTTGTTTTATCACACAGCTGTTTTCACTTGTTTTATCACACAGCTGTTTTCACTTGTTTTATCAGGGAGATTATGGTGTTTGTCCTCTGTATCATGGATATTAACGTGATTACTACTACTACTACTACTATTATTATTATTATTATTATAACTATGATGACACCTACAAAGCAGGATCGTAATACTTTTGTCAGGTTGTCATATACCGATGAGAGACATTCGGCCTCAGTCTATGTCCAGCCGAGTGTTTGGTTGTCCGCTAACTTCTAGGCAATTTAATGGACGTCAGTGAAACGTCACAGGTGTATTTTAATGGGTTGTAGGTATGTTGTGCGCTGTTATTTTTCTCAAACATGTGTAGTGATCCCACAAAGGACTTCAGTGGGTTGTACTACTATGGTGAAGTGCTACAGGTAAGGTCCAGTGGCAATGAGAGGAACGGTCTGTGGTCGGTTCTGTGGTTAATATATCAGAGCTCCGTAATATAGGCACGTTTGGGTCTGCGACTTTTATAATTATGTAATGTTCGGAATACTGCAGATGTATGTTGTTGTTGTCAATTTTATAATTATTCTTATTAATGCATGCCACGTATATTCACAGGTAAAAGGTGAACAACAGGCCTGGTGGCCCAAGAAGGAGGTGAGGGGTAAAATGGTTCCGAGTGGGGGAGGAATAGAGATGGCGGGTGGGAGAGAGGGAGGTGGGGTGCAACTGGGGTGGCGGTGCGGGGTAAGTGACTAGTTGTCGACGGTGGGACAGGGACAACATGATTAACAGATAGACATAAGGACAATCGTATGTATTATTATACAGATTTATAGTGGAGTAGTAATAGGAGTAGCAGTAGTAGTACTGTGAGGGGAATTGCAGTAGACACAATGGGGAAAGGGGGAATTGTAGTGGCAGTGGCAATAATGGTATTAACAGATTAAGCAGTCTTGTGCTAACGTTGTTTGGGAGTGATGATGCGAGGAATAATGTAATACAGTAGGGGTTATAGGACCGGACGACAAGAAACCCTCCAAGGAATATGACGACTTGCAGTAAGAGGATACCGGGAAGTAAGAGTAATAAAAGAGGCAGAGACTGAAGGAAAATAATGCACGTATGAGGTGAAGCCCCAGTTAAGGCCTTGATAACAAGGCGGAGCAGGATACCACAGCTGTCTTCGTTGTCTCATAATATTTTGTGGTTTGCATCTAATTTCATCTGCTTATAGTAAACTATTGGCCAATACTCTCCGCTGTCCATCACAATGTGGTTTAGTCTATATAAAATAATTACCACATTTATAACCATCCGCACAACTACTGTGAAAATCAACATTAAATTCACAATCATTCTTTATTATAGCTATAGACAATCCAGGGATAACATTCACAAAAATTGACTGCAGTTATAATGACGTTGCAACTTATATACAACTGGCTCGGTGCTTTATTTGTGTGATGAGGATCCGAAACAGATGGGTCAGTATCACAGGACACCATGATCACACAGTAGTCTATGTTACAGTATGTATGTTACAAACGCATAATGTTTTGCAAGTGAATAGCATGGAAATGTTTCGAATCCAGTGTCATTAGGTTTCTCACTATTCGCCTCGTAGCTCAGTTCCAGAGTAACACTCACGGTTGTCCGTTCACCTGCCCTCTCTCTAACCCTGACTTCCACTTCCTTCCATCGAGGGGGGTACCGAAACTTTGGTTCGCGGGAGTACTTTAAATTACCTGGAATCCATTTAATCTCCGTCTAGAAAAAAACATCAATAACAAAAGGTGAGGTAATACGTAGGACGAAATCCAATCACAGGCAATAAAAGCTGACATTTGAAGGTTTCAGGCTCAAGGAATTTCCTTTCATTAGAGACATAACACAACTTTAAAATATAGACAAAATGGATGTTATTTTTGGAAGGCAGAAGTAGGGATTGAACGTGGAATCTTGAGTCTAGTGATCAAAAATAAAGTATGGAATACTCTTGCAGTAAAGCAAAATCGTTTATTTGTTGATTACTATCTATACATAATTACGAAAATTTGAATACATTGCCGTTCGGAGTTGCACAGTTTGTAAAAATCTTTTGGATTCTGATATACGCTGCTTTATTGTTAATGATGGCTCTAAGAAATGTCATAATGCAGGAGCGCAGAACTAAAGTATCGTGTCTACCTTACCGAGTTATACTTGATTTTTAAATTCTGATGAGTGGCTTTTTTTTTTTTTTTTTTAGCCTTCATTTCACATAGTAGAAGGACCTTAAAATTACACTGGCCATCATCAAAAAAAAAAAAAAATTGCAAAATTTTTTATTGTTATACTGCAAGCAACATCATCTATAGTAAAATCTTTCCAAACTGATACGACGTTATATGGAATAATGATGAACTTTTGACTCATCTGTAAATTTATACTAGAAAGTAAAAACATTATCTTATTACAGAGATGTATAATTATCTATTTCTTTGTTTCATCTCCATAATTAATAATGAATAAAGGTAAAAAAAAACAAAAAAATTGAAGGAACGCTGAATGCTAGGTATGATTGTCGTCTCGAGATTTACTGGATTTTTAAATTGTAAAGAGGATAAGTTGAGTGATGCTAAACACGCATATTTGAGGACGAAAACACTAAGTAAACAACTTCCACAAATGTACTCTAAACTTGTTGGGAAAAACTACATATTGTATAGAATATTCAGCAAAAAATCTGGTTAGAAAATTCCGACTCGATAATATATCAATATAAAGGCTAAGTGATAAAATACTTCAGAAGAAATCAGTTCAAAGGAAAAGGGCTGGAATTTGGGGGTTTTAACCCTTTAAAAGTCTGTTTCATTCGAGACGTTAAAAAATCTTTGAAACTTTTTTTTTTTTTTTTTGCCAAAGTATGGGGTTAAATTTGCACATTGAGCCTCGTGATCAATTATAAATTATGAAATATTTCCTCAGCATGACGGATCATGTGATATCATTACACATGTTTACGAATTTAACATCGCTTCAAAAATTAAATCTTTCATAAGAAAATCGTTTATTTGTTGAATATTATATATATATTGTTAGGAAAAACTGAATACATAGCTGTACGCAGTTATTCAGTAAAAATTATTTGGCTTCTGATATTCGATTATTACGATCCATGGGGAGTATTTAACTGTATCTACCCTATGAAGACCCATGGAAAGCAATAAGAAAAGAGAAGGATCATGAACACTATGCAACTAGACAAACTACAGGGTAGATTGATAATGATTTGGTTGATTATTCATTTAATTTAACAAACTAAACATACAATAATTACAACCCTAAACCTAACTAAACCTAAGAAAAAAACAATATAAATACCTAAAGCCATTCACCATCAGAAGATTAATGAACTAATGCAAGGAGAAAACTGATACTCATGGTTTACAGCAAAAGAAGGCGTTGAAGATGGGTTCCCTATAACACAGGCTTCCAGGTAAAGGTCAGGAGTGGTTCACTAAGATATTCCCAGGGCAGAGGATGAGTGTGAACTGAACTTGCGCGGGAAACCAGATAATCAGGCAACCTCGCTTCACACAGAAAAAGGGAGGGAAAGTCAGGTGACATGTTGGGAAACTAGTAGTATCAAATCCAGTCAACAGATGGAGCGCTGGTAGCGTGAGGTGGACGAGTGCTTGACTTCAGTCAAAAGATGGGAGTTCACGAGGGATGAGGCGGAGGAGTAATAATTATAGCCGTAACACCTCCCCCACAAAGACCTACGCAGTGGAAGCACGAAGGAGGTAGATTACTCTGTAGCCTCGATGGGATGTCTCGACAGGGTATCCGCGAGAATGTTGTCAACACCCCTTATATGCTGAACTTGAAGATTAAATGGCTGAACAAGCAGGGCCCATCGTAGAATCTGTTGATTGGAATTCTTCATAGTCTGGAGAAATACAAGAGGATTGTGGTCCGTAAAGACAGTAGTAGGATGAGGATGGTGGCGAAGATAGCACTCGAACTTCTTGATTGCTAGCACGAGAGCTAGAGCCTCTTTCTCAATTGTGGAGTAGCCCCGTTGATGTCCTTTCAGCTTCGACGAATAGTAGGCAATAGGATGGAGAACACCACTCACTGGGTTGGTTTGCAGCAAAACAGCACCAACCCCAACTCCACTAGCATCGATATGAAGATGGAAAGGTTGCGAGTGGTCAGGAGTTCTGAGGACAGGTCTGCTGGCAAGAAAAGTTTTCAGACGTTGAAAGGCAGTCTCGCAGGCAGAGGTCCACTTGAGGGGGTTCGAAGTGCGGTGAGATCAGTCAGTGGAGCTGCAACACTGGAGAAGTTCTTACAAAAACGACGATAGAAACCGGCCATCCCCAAAAACCTCATGACTTCCTTTCTGGTGGTTGGAGTTGGGAACGCTAGAACTGCTTCCACATTGGCCTCCTTCGGTAGAACTTGCCCCTGTCCCACAACATGTCCAAGATATGTTACTGTAGAGTCTCCAAAAGTAGATTTAGCTAAGTTGATGGTAAATCCTACTTCTTTTAGTTTGTTGAAGAGGGCATGGAGACGTGTCAGGTGTTCGTCCCACTGGTCAGCCATCACCACAAGGTCATCCAGATAAGCTGAAGTCCCAACCAAATCCTGTGTGATGAAGTTGATGATCCTCTGGAATGTGGCCGGAGCATTAGATAACCCAAATGGCATTACAGTGTACTGATATAACCCAAATGGGGTTATGAAAGCAGATATTAGTTTAGCTCTGTCTGTCATACCTATCTGGTAATAGCCTTTTTGGAGATCTATTGTGCTAATAAATTCGGAGTTTCCTATGCAATCTATTAAGTCCTCTATGAGTGGTAGGGGATAAGAGTCAGAGACAGTGACCTTATTGACTTTACGATAGTCTGTACAGAACCTGTGGCTTCCATCGGGTTTTGGAACTAAAAGGCATGGGGAAGCCCAAGGAGAAAAACTTGGTTCTGCAAGGTGATTAGCAGTTAAGAATTCAACTTCCTTTTTCATTACTTTCATTTTTAAAGGATTAAGACGATATGCTGGCTGTTTAATTGGACTAGTAGCATCGCTAACCAACCGTATGTCATGTTTTAAGAGACCATAAAACCCTGGTAAATCAGCAGTAACTTCAGGATAAGACTTCAATAACAATTCTAGGTCATCCTTTTGTATGTTGGTCAAACTTGATAGGTAATCACATAGAGATTCCATGATCATGCTGTTAGGTAGGTTACCGGACGGTTGGGGTAGGTCCAATTCTGGGTTTGTCAAGTCTGAAGTCTCTGGCTCTGGCTCCGTTCCCACAAACAGTACAGGGTTCATCTCATTTCTCTCTGCATAGTGCTCCTCTGGGCATCTAGTAAAATAAGGTTTCATTAAATTCACATGAACAAGTTGAGAGTCTTTACGTCTATCTGGGGTGTGTACTACATAATTCAACTTTGATAGTTTTTTGGCAACTACATATGGGCCAGTGAATTTACTCCTGAGGGGACTACCTGGAATGGGAAGAAAGAGCAAGACCTTGTCTCCTGGGGAGTAACTGTGTGCAACAGACGATGGATGTTGAAGTCTTTCCATTTTACACTGAGCCTTTAATAAGGTATCTTTAGCAATCGTTCTGACTTCTGATAATCTAGATCTTAAATTATCAATATAGTGAGATACAGATGGACTTTCTTGAGTAGTGCTGTTAAACCACTGATCTTTCAGAAGCTTCAAGGGACCCCTTATTTGTCGTCCATATAATACCTCAAATGGAGAATATCCTAAAGACTCCTGAGGACACTCCCTTATAGCAAAAAGAAGAAAGTCTATGCCTTCATCCCATTCCTTGTGGTTTTCCAAGCAATACTTTTTCAACATTGATTTAAAGGTCTGGTGGAACCTTTCTAAACAGCCCTGGGATTGTGGGTGATAAGCCGAGGAAGTGACATGTTTAACCTCTAGTTCCTCCATAACTTTTTTGAAAAGCCTACTGGTAAAATTCGTCCCTTGATCCGATTGGATTTCTTTAGGGATGCCAAATGCAGTGAACAAATGAAGCAGGGATTTCATTATAGTTTTAGAGGTGATATTTCTGAGGGGATAGACTTCAGGGTATCTTGTTGCAGTATCCATGATAGTAAATAAGTACTGGTTGCCTTTCTTTGTCCTAGGTAGAGGTCCCACACAATCAATAACTACCTTTTCAAAAGGTGCTGTCACTACAGGAATTGCATGGAGTGGAGCAGACTTAAGCTGTTCATTAGGTTTACCAGCCACTTGACAAACATGACAAGTTTTTATAAAAGTAGAAACATCCTTTCTAAGACCTGACCAATAGTAATGTTGTAGGATTTTTTGTAAGTTTTTAAGACCCCTAGGTGACCAGCTATCCCGTCATGAGCCAGTTTAAGGATGGATTGTCTGACAGATTTGGGAATCACAACTTGGTGGATTTCTGACCAGGTATCAAGATGTTTTAGTTCTGGTGGTCTATAAGCTCTCATCAAAACGCCATCATGGAAGTAAAAACAAGGCAATGTATTTAGGTCTTTACCTTCGACTGCAGCATGTCTCAGGGTAGCAAGTGATGGATCAGCCTTCTGAGCTTTAATTAGGTTTTCTTTTGAGATAGTCTGATCCAGCAGATATTCCTTGGGAGCAGGTGGTGGTAATGGATTGATTTTGTTCTTTTTAGCCTTCTGTGACCTAGTTACAACACAGGAGGGAAATAAGTGGGGAGCAACAGTATCTAGAATCTCAGTTGGGCTCTCAGTTAAAGGGTTTTCAACCACTGAAACCATAGGCACAATGAGTTCTCCTGCCAAATCATTTCCCAATAGCAGATGAGATCCCTTGACTGGCAAAGGGTCTTCTCTGACAGCTACTTTAACATTTCCAGATAAAAGGTCACACTGGAGATAAACTTCAGCTAAGGGATAGGAGGGATTAGATGAAAGGTCAGACAAAATCACCTTCTCCCCAGTGAAGGCACTAGATACACAAGGAATAGCATTTCTGACCAAAATTGATTGAGATGCTCCAGTATCTCTCAAGATAGTAATGGGATATGACTCATCATCTTTATTCAGTGAGACTGTACCCTGAAACATAAAAGGAAGGAAGGAATTCTGATGAGGCTTATTTGAATCATAAGTCACTACTGGCTTTTCAATTTCATGAGGAGATTTTTCTTTGGGGTTAAACATGTTTTTTGAAGTTTTACAATTAGGGTGTTTGCAGGACTGGATAGAATGACCTGGCTTTTTGCAATAACTACAGGATATATTGGAGATATTTTTGAGTCCAAGGCATCAAGTGTGAAGAGCTCTGCTTACCACCCACCATACCGGAGCTTACACCAGAGGAGTACTTAACACCTGAGATGGAACCACTCCTGTTATTTAGAGATCCCATCAATAAATCATAGGCGTCAGCCAACTCCGCTGCTTTCATGAGATCCTTCTGTCCTTGCTCCTCCACATGCTTCAGGATGGTGAATGGCAACTTACTCTTCCACTCTTCCAAAACCATGAGATTAACCAGGTCTGAAAATGTTGAGGTGTTAGTTGTTTCAAGCCATTTCTTAAACTGTCTTAATTTATCATTTGCAAACTCCACATAAGTATGAGAAATTGATTTTACATGTTTTCTGAACTTCTGTCGATATCCATCAGGAGAAATTGAATATGCACGAAGAATACTAGTCTTTAAACCATTATAATCATTTTTATCATCAAAACTATTATAAACTCTCTGAGCTTTTCCGATCAGCTTTGGGACCAAGACTGATATCCAGTGTTGTTCAGGCCACTCATTTTTCTTGGCAATGTGCTCAAATGTGTTTAAAAATCCATCCACATCATTCTCATCAAACTGAGGCAATAAAGCAGCTTCCTTGTGTGGTTTAAACGCAGTTAATTTCTCTCTCAATTCAATTTCCTTTTCCCTAAGGTTTGAATTTGCATTTGCTTCAAGCTCTCTTATTTGTAATTCTTTCATTTTTACTCTCTCTTCTTGAGCTAATTGTTCTGTTCTCATTCTCTCTTCTTGAGCTAATTGTTCTGTTCTCATTCTCTCTTCTTGAGCTAATTGTTCTGTTCTCATTCTTTCTTCTTGAGCTAATTGTTCTGTTCTCATTATCTTTTCTTGAGCTAATTGTTCTATCTTAAGCTGATATTCTAATCTTAATCTTTCCATCTCCACTGGGTCACTGTGTCCTTGTTTAGTATGAGTTGAATAAGGATTATCAACCCTAGTAGGAAAGGAATAACTCATAGGAGTCAAAACATCAATAGCCTCTGTCCCCAGGACTTCCCTTTGAACTAAAGACTCTATAATTGTGTTTTTTAAGACCTCTTTTGTCATACGAGATTCAATTTCTATTTGGAAGTAGGTAGCAATGCTTTTCCACTCATCTTTCTTTAAGTCTTTTAATTGCTCATGGCTAGGATTTTCAACAAATTTTTGAAGGTCAAACATGATTAAAATGTATGAGAAAATTATGGTAAGTTATATTTTAGACACAGATTACAGGAAGAAAACTCTTTGAAGTCCTGGAAACTTCCAGAGCCTTGACCAAAATATTAACTTACGAAAGTCGTTGTCTATGATTAAGAGCAGAGGATGACGGCTTTTAGCATGATCCGGATTACCCCTGATTATAGGATAAGACAAAACAACTTTGATTCTTGAATAATCTGGGACTTGGAAGAGTGAGTGTATCAAACTAGCCACTTGCCCTATCGCAACTAGCAGATGTAGACCTCACTGGAGCGTGGGATACGGCATTATAAACGATCCGGATATATTCCCCACATTTGATAGAACTTATAACGACCCTGTATTTCGTTAAAAATGAAAGATAAGTTCTATGAAGACTCCTGAACCTATAAACCTATGTGCTGACAAGTTCACACAAATACCAAAATGTTTATTGCATCAAGGATTTTAAATCGAATGGAAACAAGTTTCAACTAATACCAAAATGCTAAATACATCAAGGAAAATTTAAAATCTATGGGAACAAGCAACAGCAACCCCTCAAAACACCATTACTGTAAATGTCTGTCTAGCTGAAATAGGTCCTGTCACGGTCGCCATTTATTACGATCCATGGGGAGTATTTAACTGTATCTACCCTATGAAGACCCATGGAAAGCAATAAGAAAAGAGAAGGATCATGAACACTATGCAACTAGACAAACTACAGGGTAGATTGATAATGATTTGGTTGATTATTCATTTAATTTAACAAACTAAACATACAATAATTACAACCCTAAACCTAACTAAACCTAAGAAAAAACAATATAAATACCTAAAGCCATTCACCATCAGAAGATTAATGAACTAATGCAAGGAGAAAACTGATACTCATGGTTTACAGCAAAAGAAGGCGTTGAAGATGGGTTCCCTATAACACAGGCTTCCAGGTAAAGGTCAGGAGTGGTTCACTAAGATATTCCCAGGGCAGAGGATGAGTGTGAACTGAACTTGCGCGGGAAACCAGATAATCAGGCAACCTCGCTTCACACAGAAAAAGGGAGGGAAAGTCAGGTGACATGTTGGGAAACTAGTAGTATCAAATCCAGTCAACAGATGGAGCGCTGGTAGCGTGAGGTGGACGAGTGCTTGACTTCAGTCAAAAGATGGGAGTTCACGAGGGATGAGGCGGAGGAGTAATAATTATAGCCGTAACACGATGTTCTATTGTTAATGATGGCTCTAAAGAGTACCATAGTTCGGAAGCGTAGACCTGAACTATCGAATCTACCGTGTTGAGTTTAACTCGATTTTTAATTTCCGATGATTGGCTTTTCTTTTTTTTAACCCTGACTTCACGGATAATATGAACTTATCACGGCTGATAACATTCTCTTTGGGGGTAGTTCAAAATAATTTTACTTTAGTGATCGGTGGATAAACATATTTTTTGGCGATATCATTAAACATGCAACTTCCAAAAATAACTTTATATTTGATTGTGAAACACACATAATTATTACCAAAACTCAGGAGACGCTCATGAGGCTGGAAACGTTACGTATTGGGAACATAACAAGAAATCAATTAAAACCAAAAAGGGAGCAGGTGTCTAAGATGTATAAAAAATTCAATTGATGTGTGTCACCGAAACAAACGAGAAACAGAATGAGTATTCTTTCCTTTATCTGCAGTAAAAGTATATTTAAAATGACAGAGCATCCTAAATTTAAAAAAAATAAATTTTGCACATATTATTTAGCAAAACGTTTCCAAACCGATCACGTGAGATGAAATATTGATGAACTATCCAATTTCATCTATTAATTTAAACCAGAAAGTACAAAGACTGTCTCAATACCGAAATATATAATTAATTACAATTTATCAGCAAAAGTTTATTCCTCATATCCGTGGACATGTAGTGAATGACAGCTAACAAATTTTCAAGTTGATGGATCACTGAATGAATTGTATTAAAATCACCAGGAAATTGTTTCACTTTCACGTTATGAAGAGGGTCATTTGAGTGATGAAAAAGCATAATTTTGGGCGAAAACCATAAACATGAAACATCCACAAATGTACACTAAATTACCTGGAATAAACTCCCAATTGTAGCTAAAATTCATAAATCATTTGTGCCAAAAAAAGTTGTCCCGAAAAAAAATCATCAGTAACAAAAGGTGAGATAACACGTAGGATGAAATCGATTCACAGGCAATGAAAGCTGCCATTTGAGGGCATTAAGTTTAAGGAGTTTCCTTTCGAAAGGGAAGTAAAAGAACTTACAAATTTAGACATAAAACGGATGTTATTTTGGTAAGGCATAATTAGGTTGAACTTTTTTTTTTTTTTAAATAACAGAACGAAAGAAAGAAGAGCAAATGAGTAAGAAAAAAAAAATTCATACACCAGATTACTGGCATCCTCCGTGGCATCTTGAGCCTTGTCTTCCAATATAATATAAGAATACTCGTACAGTTAGGCGAATCGTTTGAATTTCTTATCCATATTAAAGAAGGTAATATCATTAGGAGAGACAGAAAATCGTTTCCAAGAATTTTTTTTTACTTATATCCATTATTAGGAAAAAATACATAGCCATGCTAAGATATCAAGGTTAAAAAAAATAATATGATTTCTGATGTACGCAGTTTTATTGTTCATGATGGCTCTAAAGAAAATCCGGTTGCATCAGCGTAGACCTGAACTGTTGTGCTTTAGATGTTGAATTTAACTGGATTTTAAAATCTGGTGATTATATTACTTTTTTTTTTTTTTAGCCCTTACCTCTCGAGTAAAAGGTAGTGCCATAGGTGATCTAATTACGGCTGATAGAATTCTCATTGGGGATAAAGAACAATTTTACTGGAACGATGGCTGTAGAAACGTATTTTTTGACGAAATCGTTATATATCCATCTATCATAATTGCACTTGAAATCAATAGGGAAACATATAATTATTACCAAAACTCAGAGAACGCTTCTGACGGTGAAAAAATTATATTTAGGAAAAAAAAAATCGATAGACACGTGAAGAGTTGGAATCTGAGGAGGGTAAGAAAATGTTTCAATTGATGTGGTGGTCACGGAAACAATCGAAAAATTTCGAATGAGAATTCATTTTATATGTAGTAGATGGGAAGTTGTTCAATGCCGTGAAGAGTATGTACGATGGTGCGACGGCTGAAGTGCGTGTGGATGGTGAACTGTGAATTTTTCTCTTTGAAAGTTGGGTTGAAACAGGGATGTGTCATGTCTCCATAGTTGTTCGATCTGTACATGGATGGGGTAATAAAAGAGATACAAGGTAGGGTAGTTGATGTTGGAGTGGCCCTGGTGAGAGTGGATAGTGTTTGGAAACTCCCTGTACTGTTGTTTGCAGATGATACTGTGTTGTTGAGTGAAGACGAAGGGCAGCTGCAAGGCTTGGTGGATGAGTTTGGGGGAGTAAGAAACGGAATCTAAAGGTGAATGAAAGAGTAGTGATGGTCTTTGAGAGAGGTGGTCAGTGAATGTACAGCGAGGTTGGATAGTGAGGAATTGGAAAATGTGAGTACGTTTAAGTACTTGGGTAGTGTGATGAGTAAGGATGGAGGTTTGGAGGGTGAAGTGCTTGAAAGGGTACAGCATGGAAGAAAGGTTGCTGGTTCTTTGAAAGCAGTGATAAGAAACAGGGAAGCGAGCATGGAAATGAAAAAGTTACTACATGACAGTATTGTGATACCAACTCTAACGTACGGAAGTGAAGCTTGGACGTTGTTGGAAGGACACAAGTCAAGAGTGAGAGCAGTGAAAATGAGTTATTTAAGAGGAGCCTGTGATGTCACATGGAGAGACATGCTGACGAATGAGGATATAAAGGAGCGTTGTGGTGTTGATGTGGATGTGATAGGAAGCGTTATGAGGAACACACTGAGGTGGTTTGGCCATGTGGAGAGGATGGAGGATGAAAGACTGACGAAGAGAGTGAGGTGGAGGGGGGAAGAGGGAGGGGGAGGCCAAGGATGAGATGGAGGGATGGGGTGGAGGGGTATATGAGAGAGAGGGGTGTGAGTTGGGAGCAGGGCAGTGAAATGGCGGAGGACAGGGCGACTTGGAGGCGATTTGTTTGTGGCCACCCCAAACGGGATTCAGGCGTCTGGCAATGAAATGACGGATGAAAAAACAAATATTTGCACTTTATGGAGGTTCTTATTATTCAAAGAGAAACATTGTCTTTACTAAAATCTTTCCAGAGTGATACGTCGTGAGATTGAATATTGATGAGATTTTGACTCATCTGTAAATTTATACAATAAAAGAAAATACTATCGCAATACTGAGATATATTATTAGTTATCGTTTATTTCTTTATTCTGCATGAAAGCTACAAAAAATGCATTTTGAAAGAACGATCAATGCTCTTTATTGATGTCCTGTGGAGATTCTTATATTTACCTTAAAGAGAGTCATTTGAATGATGCTAAGAACTGCATGATTGAGGGGGGAAAACAGTAAATATGCAACATCCAAAAAATGTACTCTAAACTAATTGAGAAAAACTCCCAATTGTATATAAAATTCAGAAAACATATATGAAGATTAGAAAATTAAGACGAAAAAAACATCAGTAACAATGTTAAATGAGATACTTCTTGGGATGAAATCGATTCACAGGGAAAGATGACTAGAATTTTAGGGCTTTAACAAGTTAGAAGTTTCGTTTCACGTAAAAACATCATAGATATTTAGAGATGTGTTTTAATTCGGGACAAAACATCGTGGAAATTTATAGATTAAACGCGATTTTTTTTTTTTCTGCACATGTAGGGCTTTGAATTTGCACCTTGACTCTAGTGATCAATTATAAAACATGAAATATTTCCCCAGTATGACGATTCCTGTGATATAATTACATGTGTTTACGAATTTTACATCGCTAGAGAAAATATATCGCTTACAACAAAATCGTTTATTTGTTGATTATTATGTATACATTATTAGGAAAAACGTAAGTTTAAAATTATTTGGATTCTGATATATGGTGTTTTATTGTCAATAAGCGCTCTGAAAAATTTCGTTATGCAGGAGCGTCGACCTGATGTATCGTGTCTACTAACTGAATTTTTAATTCCCTATGATTTTTTTTTTTTTAACCCTGATTTCACGTAGTAGAAGGACGTTAAAATTACGTCGTTTCCTGACAATAAAACAAAAAACAAAAGATTATTTGTACAAAATGAAGTTTTTTGCCATACCACAAGCAACAATTTCTCTAATAAAATCTGTCCAAACTATGACAGTAGAGCTTTTGACTCTCATCGGAAAATTTATGAGAAAGTAAAAACATTACCTTATTACTGAGATAAATATTTAGTTACCATTTAAACTTTGTTTCTAATCTCCATATTTATATAGTGATAGAAATCTAAAATAAAATGAACATTTTGAAGGAACGCTGAATGATCTGTATCAATGTCGTGTGGAGATTGTTTGGGATTTTTAAGTTACAAAGAAGGACATTTGAGTGATGCTAAAATCCTCATATTTGAGGACGAAAACACTAAAAATGCAACTTCTATAAATGTACTCTAAACAAGAAAGGCAAAAAATCCATATTGTATATAAAGTTCAGTAAACATTTTTGAGAGTTAGAGAATTACATTAAAATCAGTATCAGGGCAATGTGATATAATAATTTGGATGAAATCGATTCACGGGTGATGATGTCTGGAATTTGAGGGTTTTAACCGTTTAAAAGTTTCATTTCATTCTGGACGTAAAAACATCATGGAAAGTTAGAGATAAAGCTTTTTTTTTGGGGGGGTGGTCTGAACATTGATCCTGGTGATCAGTCATAAAATATGAAATATTTCCTCAGCATGACGCATCGTGTGATATGATTACTCATGTTTTCGAATTTAACATCGCTTCAGAAGTTAGTAAATCTTTTATAAGAAAATCGTTTATTTCTTGATTATTATATATACATTATTAGGAATAATACAGCTTTACGGTGATATTCAGTTCGTGATAATCATATTGGCTTCTGATAAACGATGTTTTCTTGTGTATGACTCTAAAAATTACCGTAGTGAGGGAGCGTAGACACGGACTATCGTGTCGACCGTGTTGAGTTTACCTGGATTTTTAATTTCCGATGATTGGCTTTTCTTTTTTTAGCCTTGACTTCACGGATAAATGGTAGTGCTAAATGTGAACTAGTCATGGCTGATGGCATTCTCTTTCGTGGTAGATCAGAAAAATTTTACTGTAATGATCGCTCTATAAACGTATTTTTGAGTGAGATCGTTAAATATGCAACTTCCACAAATAACCTATCATTTGATAGGAAAACACCTAATTATTACTAACACCTTCATGAGCGTGGAAAAATGACATATTGGAAACAAAAAAAAATCGAGACAAAACGGGAGCAGGTATCTGTGTTAAAGACAAAAGTCAGTTCATATGGGTGTCTCCGAAACAAGCGAGAAAAAGAATGAGTATTATTCTCGTTATCTCCTGTATAAGGATTTTTAAAATCACATCCAGCATCCAAACTGAATAAGAAAAAAGAAATAATTTTTGCATCTTTCCTTTGGTAAAATATTTCCAAACCGATTCCTCGTGAGATGAAATATTGATAAGCTTTTGAATCTCATCTATAAATTTAAACCAGATAGTACAAAGACTCGCAATACCGAGATATATAGTTAATTACAATTTACCTGTATAAATTTATTCCTCATATCTGTTGGCATGTATTCCTCATATCTGTTGGCATGTAGTGCATGACAGCTACAAAATTCGCAGGGTGATGGATAACTGAATGAATTGTAGTAATATCACCTTGAAATTGTTTCATTTTCCCGTTATGAAGAGTGTCATATGAGTCATGCTAAAAATCGCATAATTTTGGGCGAAAACATTAAAATATGACCTTCCACAAATGTACTCAAAATTACATGGAATAAACTTTTAATTGTAACTTAAAATTAAAAAAAACATTTCTGAACCAGAGACAATTCCGTCTCGGAAAGAAACATCAGTAACAAAAGATTAGGTAATACGTAGGATGAAATCCATTCACAGGCAATGAAAGCTGCCATTTGAAGTTTTTAAAATTAAAGAGTTTCCTTTCATTAGGGAAGTTAAACATGTTGCAAATTTACAGATAAAACGGATATTATTTAGGGGAGGCATAAGAAGTGATACAACGTCGAATCTTGAGCCTAGTAATCATATAAAATTATGGAATACCTTTGCAGTAAGGCGATTCGTTTGATATTATTATTCATATATAAGAAGGTAATATCATTAGGAAAGGAAAAAAGTCGTTGAAGAAATTTTTTTTCTCATATCCGTTATCAGGAAAAAAAAAAAAATAGAATTGCTGAGATATCCAGGTTATAAAAATTACATGGTTTCTGATATACGAAGGTTATTGATCACGGTGGCTCAAAAATAAATCCGATGGCAGCAGCGTAGACCTGAACTGTTGTGTTTGACGTGTTAAGATTAACTGGATTTTTAAAATCTGATGATTGCATTAGTTTTTTTTTTTTTTTTTTTTTTATAGCCTCGGCCTCTCAGGTAGTGCCATAGGTGAACTAGTTACGTCTGATCGCATTATCTTTGGTGGTAGTAAAGAACAATTTTACAGGAGTGATGGTTGTATAAAAGTATTTTAGGGTAAATATGCAACTTCCATAAATGTACTCGAAATCGACTGGGAAACTGACATAATTATTACCAAAACTCAGAACACGCTTGTGAAGGTGAGAAAATCATATTTAGGAAACATAACAAGAAATCGAGACATGTAAAGAGAGTTGGCATCTGAGGTGATTAAGAACAATAATTTTCGATGGATGTGGTGGTCACGGAAACAATCGAAAAATTTCGAATGTGTATTCTCTTTTATATGTAGCTGATGCGCTTTAGAATTACATAGAGCATCCTGACGGATGAAAAAAACAAATATTTGCTCTTTATGAAGTTTCTTGTTATACAAAGAGCAACATTATCTTTACTAAAATCTTTCCAAAGTGATATGTCGTGAGATTTAACACTGATGAGATTTTGACTCTCATCTGTATATTTATACGATAAAGTAAAAACACCATCGCAATACCGAGATATATTATTAGTTATCGTTCATTACTTTATTATTCACCTAAAAAAAAAAAAAAAAAATGAAAGAACGCTCAATGATCCTTATTGATGTCCTCTGGAGAGTTATGAATTTTACTTTTGAGGGTCATTTGAGTGATGCTAAGAACTGCATGATTGAGGAGGAAAACAATAAATAGGCAACTTCCAAAAATGTACTCTGAACTAATTGGGAAAAACTCCCAATTGCATATTAAATTCAGAAAACATTTATGATTAGAAAATTAAGACGAGAAAAACATCAGTGGCAAAGTTAAATGATATACTACTTGGGATAAAATCGGTTCACAGTTAAAGATGGCTTGAATTTTAGAGTTTTAACAATTTACAAGTTTCGGTTCACGAAAGAGATCATGAAAATTTAGAGAAAACGTTTTTTCATTCGGGACAAAAACGTCGTGGAAATTTATAGATAGAACGCGTGTTTTTTTCTTTAATTTTTCACCTTGAGCCTAATGATCAATTATAAAATATGAAATATTTCCTCAGTTAATAAATCGTTCACAAAAAAATCGTTTATTATTATGTATATATTATTAGCAAACAATGAATACATAGCCGTTCGGAGTTAAACAGTTTGTTAAAATTGTGAATTCTGATATATGCTGTTTTATTGTTAATGATGGCTCTAAAAAATATAATGCAGGAGCGGCGTCCTGAAGTATCGTGTCTATTTTGTTGAGATAAACTGGATTTTTAATTCCGGATGATTGGCTTTTTTTTTTTTTTTTTTTTTTTAGCTTTTATATCACGTAGTAAATGGACGTTATAATTATATCAAGCTTCCCGACAAAAAAAAAAAAAAAGAATATTTGCACAAAATGAAGTTTTTGTTATACAACAAACAACATTTTCTCTAGTAAAATAATTCCAAATTGATACGAGGTTAGATGGAATACTAATAAACTTTTGACTGATCTGTAAAAATATACGAGAAAGTAAAAACAATATCTTATTACCGAGATATATAATTAGTTACCATTAATTCCTTAGTCTCTAATCTCCATAATTATAGTGTGGATAAAAGTTAAAAAAAGAAAAATAAGGAACGCTGAATGCTATGTATGATTGTCGTCTGGAGATTTTGTATTTTTAATTTATAAAGAGTGTCATTTGAGTGATGCTAAAAACCGCATATTTCACGATGAAAACACTATGTATGCAACTTCCACAAATGTACTCTAAACTTGCCGGGAAAAACTCCATATTCAGCAAAAATTTCTGAAGGTTAGAAAATTCCGACTCGGTAATACATCAGTATCAAAGCCAAGTGATTTAATACTTAAGATGAAATTGGTTAACATGTTAAGATGGCTGACATTTGAGGGTTTTAACCCTCTAAAAGTTTCGTTTCATTCGAAACGTAAAAACATGGAAATTTAGAGATAATACATACACACACAAACACACACACACACACACACACACACATATATATATATATATATATATATATATATATATATATATATATATATATATATATATATATTGTTACATAGCCTATGATTTCATCATCCTTTGTGTAATTTTAACGCACAGTATGCTGCATGTTTGATCACGAGCGTGTTCTGCCTCAGTCCCCCCCTTCTACCGTTATAGTAGAGTAAGTCGTCCTTTCTGTTATTCAGTGCGGGATTGTCGACCGTTTGTCCCCATGGCTTCATTTGCGCGTCCTTATTACAAGTTGTATCAAGCTCTCCTGGCTCCTATATAATGAGCTCAGTCTCTGCATCATTGCCACTTAGATCTGCTCCTCATTTTGTTCACATCTCTGTCCTCCCCTGTACAGATATTATTATTGTGAGTGCTCAAGAAATCTCCAAACATCTAGCAGCTGTGTGTAATTTGAGTATTACTGTTATTGCATTTTTTCTTGTACTGTATAGCATAAGTTTAATTTGTAGGCCTAGTGAAGTTTTTGTAGTTAATGTTGGGTTTTATGTCAGTCATTTTTGATAACAGTTTGTATCTGTAATAATTTATCTGGCATTCACTGAGTATTATCTGGTATCTCATTTTATCAGGGCTGACTTAGATAAATTTATTCTTGCTAATTTCGTGTTAATAGAGGCTATTGCAGTTAACCATATATTTAACCTGTTTTTGCCATTACATTATCCTCATGAGTCCTGAATGTTTTGTTGTTAGTTTGAGCATTAAACTTTAACTTGTAATTTTACCTAACTCTTTTGTTT
The DNA here is from genome assembly GCF_032717465.1 of Coenobita brevimanus. Lineage (NCBI taxonomy): Eukaryota > Metazoa > Arthropoda > Malacostraca > Decapoda > Coenobitidae > Coenobita > Coenobita brevimanus. Next base: position 24,295,476 of record NC_137019.1, on the reverse strand, counting down.
TGAACCTGGAACTTTACGGGACAGTAGTGATTTTTAGCATTCTCACTTAAAGTGTACGTTATCTTTCTCTGTTCCGTAACATAAATTTGGCGACCTCATATCAGGATATTCAGGATATTATCATAAGGATATTGTTTGATATTTTGTGACTGTGATATATTCATGATGGCTACTATTTCTACACTTGATGAAGCCAAAGATTTTTTGTCAAATGTGCAAACAGTGTGTGATATAGAAAACAGAACAAAGAATGAACTTAAGCTTGTCGCTCAACAATTGGGAATTGTTGTTCGCTCTCATCATTCTAAAGATCAAATTGTTGACATGATTAATGAAAGCTTGTTTAATGTAACTCCTCCAAATGAGCAAACGCAGATTGAATTAGCTAAGTTACAGCTAGCCCTGCAGGAGGCCCGTGCTAGGGAGGTTGAGGCACAAGTTGAAATTGCTAGGATTCAGGCAGACCATGAGTATCGCATGAAACAAGGTGGAACTGGATCATCTAGCTCTGATGATTTTGATGTGGCTAAAAATGTTAAACTTGTCCCTCCTTTTAATGAATCTGATTTAACAAAGTATTTTCAGTTGTTTGAGAGGGTAGCTACAGGTTTTAATTGGCCTAAAAAGTATTGGCCAGTACTCCTTCAAACTGTTCTCACCGGTAAAGCTCAAGTAACTTATGCATCTTTGCCTCAGGATCAATGTGATAATTATGATGTAGTTAAGAGCTTGATTCTCAAGGCCTATGAGCTTGTTCCTGAAGCCTATAGAGTAAAATTTAGGACAACTTACAAGCAAGATAAGCAATCCCATGTTGAGTATGCAAAAATCAAAGAAGATCTGTTAGAGCAGTGGTTAAATTCTAAGAATGTGGATTCTGATTTTGACAAATTTAAGCAGATGATTTTGCTGGAGGATTTCAAAAGGTGTATTAGTAAAGATGTAAGCCTATATCTTGATGAGAAAAGAATAGATAATTTGTCTGATGCTGCAGTTTTAGCTGATGAATATGTTCTCACTCACAAGAGATATTTTAGAGGAAAAAGGAAAGCTGAGAGTCAGTACGTTGCCTCTACTCAGAGTACAGGTAACAGGAAGGAGAATAAAGATGATGTTTCTCAGGAAGTAAATACCAGCTTCACCTCTAGATTTCAGAAAAGTAAATGTACTTATTGTAGTAAGCTTGGTCATACTACGGAGAGATGTTTCAGGAGACAGCGTGATGTGAACAAAAAGGAGTCTTTAAATATTCAGTCAATTGGTCTAGTGTCCACTCTTGAGAGTTCCCAGAATTCTTTAACTGAGTTAACTGAACCTGCTTTGAGGGGTAACTTAAATTCTCATGATGGAGCTCCTCTTTTGAGCAGTAACGTGGGTGACACTCTCAAGAGTTCATGTGCTAATTTCCTGTCTGATGGTTTTGTCAGTCCTCTGGATAGTAATGACAGGAAATCAGTTCAAATATATCGTGATACAGGTGCTTGCCAATCCCTTATGCTGACCAGTGTTCTAGGCTCTAATTTTAATTCCTCTGATGAAACTGTAATCTTACAAGGTGTAGGGAATAATTACTTCTCTGTTCCTCTGTGCAGAGTGAATTTAGAGTCTGGTTTTGTTAATGGTTCTGTTATGGTTGGGTTGGTTGAGACACTCCCAATGTCAGGTGTAACTTTCTTACTTGGAAATGATATTGGTGGAAGTCAAGTGTGTCCAGCTCCTCAGTTGTCTAGTGAGCCAGTGGCTGTGTCCCGGGATTGTGATGTCCCTGATGTGTTCCCTGCATGTGCTGTCACTAGGGCTAAGTCTAAAGTTACTGGTGATTTAGAGGATAATGATGATGATGATGTTATCCTAGCTGACACTTTTCTTGCTAATTTGGACCACTCACCAGATGAGGCAGTACCCCGTAGTGTTGATAATTTGTCTCGTCAAGAGTTGGTTGAGTTGCAGGTTGCTGACCCTGAGTTGAAAGGTCTAGCTAACTCTGCTTACAGTGAAGAAGAGTCAGCCGGTGCTTCTACTTGTTATTATGTAAAGTCAGGAGTACTTATGAGGAAGTGGAGACCCCCAACAGCATCAGCCGACTGTGAATGGGAGGTTGTACATCAAGTTGTCATCCCTCGTGTTTGTAGGCAGGATATCATTCGAGTGGCTCATGATTCCAGTTTGGCAGGACACCTTGGAGTGAGGAAGACTGTGGCACGCATTTTGAAACACTTCTACTGGCCAGGTATCTTCAGGGATGTTTCCTGGTATTGTAAGTCTTGTCACACATGTCAAGTTGTGGGAAAGTGTAATCAGACCGAAAAGGTTGCACCTCTAGTTCCCATTCCTCCTTTTGAGGCGCCTTTCACCCGTGTGTTGGTGGATATTGTGGGCCCTCTTCCTAAGACTTCTTCAGGATTTTCTTATGTGTTGACCATGATTGATATGGCTACTCGTTATCCTGAAGCCATTCCACTTAGAAACATCTCAGCAAAGAACGTGGTTAAGGAAATGCTAGGGTTCTTCACAAAGTTTGGTCTGCCCAAGGAGGTACAGTCAGACCGAGGAAGTAATTTCATGTCAAATGTTTTCAAGCAGTCTCTGAAAGAGTTGGGCATCTCCCAGATCACGTCTTCAGCTTACCATCCCCAGACCCAAGGAGCGTTGGAGAGATATCATCAAACACTCAAATCGATGCTCAAGAAATACTGTTTGGAACATCAGAAAGACTGGGATAAAGGTCTTCCATTCGTTGTGTTTGCTGCAAGAGAATCTCCAAATGAATCACTGGGCTTCTCACCTTTTGAACTACTGTTTGGCCATGAAGTAAGAGGACCCCTTAAGCTACTCAAGGAATGCTGGCTGTCGGAGGAAGATGACGTCAACCTGCTGGAGTATGTGATGAATTTCAAAGAACGGCTGTCCACTGCTTTACAGCTGGCGAGAGAGAATTTAGGAGCTGCTCAGGAGAAGATGAAGACTTGGTATGATAAGAAGTCCAGGTTACGCCACTTTCAGCCAGGAGATCAGGTTTTGATTCTGCTACCAGTTCATGGGCAACCTCTTCAAGCCAAGTTTAGTGGCCCTTATTTCGTGGAGAAGAAACTCAGTGATGTCAGCCATGTCATCGCCACACCAGATCGTAGAAAGAGCAAGCAACTATGTCACATCAACATGCTAAAGTTATATCACAGGCGGGACGAAAATAATCCAGTCTGCACTGTAGCTGTTCCACCCGAGTCTGCAAGTGAAGCTCTCCCATGCAGTATGAGCCTGAGTGATAGTTTGGGGAAGAATCCTGATATCATGAATGATCTCCAGACTAAGCTTTCTCATCTACCACCCAAGGAAAGGCAGGAGTTTTCGGCATTACTGCAGGAGTACCCGCAAGTGTTCCGTGCTACTCCAGGAAGAACCACTGTGTTGATGCATGATGTCGATGTTGAAGACGCAAAGCCAATTAAATTGCCTCCTTACCGTGTGAACCCAGTGAAAGTTCCTCTCATCCAGAAGGAGCTTGGCTACCTGTTGGACCACAAGATGATTGAGCCCTGTCAGAGCGAGTGGAGTTCTCCTGTCACTCTAGTCCCTAAGCCAGGTGGGTCACAGAGGCTTTGCATCGACTACAGACGTGTTAATCAGATAACCAAAACAGACACTTACCCTCTCCCTCGTGTGGAAGATTGCATAGACAAGATCGGAAAGGCTAGGTACATAAGTAAGTTTGATTTGTTAAAGGGATACTGGCAAGTACCTATGACTGAACGTGCTAGGGAGATCTCATGTTTTGTAACACTAGGAAAGGCTTTTGCATGTTCGGTAATGCCATATGGTATGAAGAATGCACCAGCCACATTTCAGAAGCTCATGAATGTTGTAACAGAGGGTTTGGCAGGGTGTGTTGTTTATATTGATGATGTATTAATCTTCAGTGACAACTGGAAAGATCATCTATGCCATGTCAGTAAATTTCTTGACCGTTTAGTTCAGGCTAATCTTGTAGCTAATTTATCAAAGTGTGAGTTTGGTCAAGCTAAAGTTCAGTACCTTGGGTATGTAATTGGTGATGGACATGTTGCACCACCAGGAGCTAAGGTTCAGGTTATAAGTGATCTTCCCAGTCCTAAAAGTAGGAAAGAGCTACAAAGATTTTTGGGAATGGTAGGTTATTACAGGAGATTTGTTCTTAACTTTTCTATTCTTGTATCACCACTTACAGACCTACTGAAAAAGGGAGTTAAATTTGTCTGGACCGATAACTGTGAATCCTCTTTCAACAAACTTAAAGCTATTCTATTAAGTCAGCCAGTGCTCGCTACTCCAAATTTTGCTAAGCCTTTTAAGATGGCTGTTGATGCAAGTGATACAGGAGCTGGGGCTGTTTTGCTGCAAGAGGATGATCGGGGTATTGAACACCCTGTATCTTATTACAGTAAGAAGTTCACTCCACCTCAAAAGAACTACTCAACTATTGAGAAAGAGCTTTTGGCCTTGATTTTGGGTTTACAGCATTTTTCATTTTATTTGTGTTCTGGTTTTGACCCCATAGTCATTTATACCGATCATAACCCACTGAAATTCCTTAGTAAGTTTAAAGATAAAAATCAGAGATTGACAAGATGGAGTCTACTTCTTCAGGAGTATTCATTAGACATACAACATGTCAAGGGGAAAGAAAATGTTATTGCAGATTGCTTATCCAGACTTTAGACAGATTGTTTTAGTGTAATAAGAAATTTCCTTTGTAAATTTCTTTTTTCTTTGTGGGGAGGTGTTACATAGCCTATGATTTCATCATCCTTTGTGTAATTTTAACGCACAGTATGCTGCATGTTTGATCACGAGCGTGTTCTGCCTCAGTCCCCCCCTTCTACCGTTATAGTAGAGTAAGTCGTCCTTTCTGTTATTCAGTGCGGGATTGTCGACCGTTTGTCCCCATGGCTTCATTTGCGCGTCCTTATTACAAGTTGTATCAAGCTCTCCTGGCTCCTATATAATGAGCTCAGTCTCTGCATCATTGCCACTTAGATCTGCTCCTCATTTTGTTCACATCTCTGTCCTCCCCTGTACAGATATTATTATTGTGAGTGCTCAAGAAATCTCCAAACATCTAGCAGCTGTGTGTAATTTGAGTATTACTGTTATTGCATTTTTTCTTGTACTGTATAGCATAAGTTTAATTTGTAGGCCTAGTGAAGTTTTTGTAGTTAATGTTGGGTTTTATGTCAGTCATTTTTGATAACAGTTTGTATCTGTAATAATTTATCTGGCATTCACTGAGTATTATCTGGTATCTCATTTTATCAGGGCTGACTTAGATAAATTTATTCTTGCTAATTTCGTGTTAATAGAGGCTATTGCAGTTAACCATATATTTAACCTGTTTTTGCCATTACATTATCCTCATGAGTCCTGAATGTTTTGTTGTTAGTTTGAGCATTAAACTTTAACTTGTAATTTTACCTAACTCTTTTGTTTTGAACCTGGAACTTTACGGGACAGTAGTGATTTTTAGCATTCTCACTTAAAGTGTACGTTATCTTTCTCTGTTCCGTAATAATATATATATATATATATATATATATATATATATATATATATATATATATATATATATATATATATATATATATATATATATATATATATATATATATTAGATTCTTAAAATCTGATGATTGTATTAGCTTTTTTTTTTTTTTTTAGTCCTGGCCTCTCGAGAAAAAGGTAGTGCCATAGGTGAACTAGTTACGGGCTGATAGCATTCTCTTTGGTGGTAGTAAAGAACAATTTTACTAGAGTGATGGTTCTATAAACGTATTTTAGGGAGAATTCGTTAAATATGCAACTTCCAATAAGGTACTCGAAATCGATTGAGAAACATAATTATTACCAAAACCCAGAACACGCTTCTGAAGGTGAGAAAATCATATTTAGGAAACATAAGAAATCGATTGACACGTAAAGAGAGCTGGCATCTGAAGTGTTTAAGAATAATGATTCAATTGATGTTTTGGTAACCGACACAATCGAGAATCTTCGAATTATTCTTTTTTTATTCTTGTTTTAAAATGATATCGAGCATCCTGACGGATGAAAAAAAAAAAAATGCACTTGATGAAGGTTCTTGTTATACAAGAAGCAACATCTTTACTAAAATCTTTCCAAAGTGATGCGCCGTGAGATGGAATACTGATGAGCTTTTGACTCATCTGAAATTTTAAACGATAAAGTAAAAACACTATCGCAATACCGACATAAATTATTAGGTGTCGTTTATTACTGTATTGTTCACCTCCGTGGACATATAGTGCATGAAAACTACAAAAAACTGATTTTGAGAGAAGGCTGAATGCTCTTTATTGATGTCGTCTGGAGATTTTTTGGATTTTTACCTTTTAAAGAGGATCATTTGAGTGATGCTAAGAACCGCATGATTGAAGGAGATAAAACTAAGTATGCAACTTCCACATATGTACTCTAAACTAGCTGGGAAAAACCCAATTGTATATAAAATTCAGAAATCATTTTGAAGATTAGACTCAAAAGTAAAAAGTGCCAATGCTAAATGAGATACTACTTGGGATGAAATCGGTTCACAGGTAAAGATGGATAGACTTGGAGAAGATTCGTTTCACGTAAAAAAAATCATGGAAATTTAGACATGAATGGGACATAAGAATTTCGTGGACATTTATAGATAATTTTTTTTTTTTTTTTCACCAGAAGGGCTTTAAATTTGCACCTTGAGACGTGTTCAGTTATAAAATATGAAATATTTCCTCAGTACGACGGTTTACGTAATATCATATATGTTTACGAACTTAACATCGCTACATAAGTTAATAAATCGTTTACAACAAAATCGTTTATTTGTTTAAAATTATGTATACATTAACAGGAGAAACTGACTACATTGCCGTTAGGAGTTACACAGTTTTTAAAAATCATTTGGACTCTGATATACGCTGTTTCATTGTTATGATGGCCCTAAAAAATGTCCTGATGCAGGAAGTATCATTTCTAGCTTATTGAGTTGGTGGATTTTTTATTTCCGATAATTGGTTTACGTAGTAGAAAGACGTTAGAATTACATCGAGCATTCTGAGAGATTAAAAAAATATATATATATATATTCACAAAATTGTTTTTGTTATACAAGCAACATTTTCTATAGTAAAATCTTTCCAAACTGACACGACGTTAGATGAAATACTGATGATGTTATGACTCTCATCTGCAAAGTTTTACTAGAAAGTAAAAACATTATCTTATCAACGAGATATTAATTACCATTTATACCTTTGTTTCTAGTCTCCATAATTATATAGTGAATGAAGGTTTAAAAAAAAAAAAACTTTTAATGAAGGCTGAATGCTATGTATGATTGTGGTCTGGAGATTGTATTATTAATTTATAAAGAGGGTCATTTGAGTGATGCTAAAAACCGGATATTTGAGGACGAAAACACTAAGTATGTACTTGCACAAATGTACTCTAAACTAGCTGGGAAAAAATCCATATTGTATATAAACACTTCTGAAGGTTAGAAAATTCCGACTCGAAAATACATCAATATCATGGGTAAGTGATACAATGCTTAGGATGAAATCGATTCAGAAAAAGGCTGGAATTTGAGGGTTTTAACCATTTAAAAGTTTAGTTTCATTCGGGATGTAAAAACATCATAGAATTTAGATTCTTTTTTTTTTTTTTTTTTTTGCAAACGTATGACGTTAAACTTGCACATTGTACCTGATCAATTACAAAAAATGAAAAATTTCTTTAGTATGACGAATCGTGTGACATTACACATATTTACGAATTTTACATCGCTTAAAAAGTTGATAAATCTTTTACAAGAAATTCATACATATATTATTAGGAAAAGCTGAATACATAGCTGTACGGAGATAGTTCGTAATAATTATTTGGCTTCTGATATACTTTTTTATTGTTAATGATGGCTCTAAAAATTACCATAGTGCATAAGCGTAGACCTGAACTATCGTGTCTACTGTGTAAAGTTTAACTCGATTTTTATTTTCCGATGATTGGCTTTTTTTTTTTTTTTTTTTTACCCTGACCGCGAATAAAATATAGTGCTAAAGGTGAACTAGTCACGGCTGATAGCACTCTTTGGAGGTAGTTAAGAACAATTTTACTGTAATGATCTCTGAATAAACGTAATTTGGGTCAAAAACGTTAAATATGCAACCTCAACAAATAACCATATTTAATTGGAAATCACACCTAATTATTACCAAATCTCAGAAGACCCTCATGAGGGTAGAAAAATCACATATTGGAAACATAATAAGAAATCGATTGACACAAAAAGGGAGCAGGTATACATGGTGGTTCAGGCAAAATTCAATTGATGTGTGTCACCGAAACAAGCAAGAAAGAGAATCAGAATTCCTTTCTTTATCTCCAGTATAAGGATTTTCAAAATCACATCGAGCATCCTAACTGAATAAAAAAATAATATTTTTTGCACATTTCCTTTGGTAAAATGTCTCCAATCCGATACCTCGTGAGTTGAAATATTAATGAACTTTTGACCCTTATCTATAAATTTAAACCAGAAAGTACAAAGACTATCGCAATAGCGAGATATATAAATTTATTCATGTCTGTAGACATGTAGTGCATGACTGTTACAAGATATGCAGGTTAGTGGATCACTGAATGAATATATTATCATCTCAAAATTGTTTCATTCTCTCGTCATGAAGAGGGTCATTTGAGTGATGCTAAAACCCGCATACTTTTGGGCGAAAACCCTAAATACGCAACTTCCTCAAATGTGGTCTAAATTACCTGGAATAAACTCCCAATTGTTTCTAAAATTCATAAAACATTTCTGAGCAAAAGAAAATTCCGTCTCGAAAAAAAACATCAATAACAAAAGATGAGATAATACGTAGGATGAAATCCATTCACAGGCATTGAAAGATGCCGCTTGAGGGTTATATGCTCAAGGAGTTTCCTTTCCTTACGGACGCAAAATAACTCAAATTTAGACATAAAACGGAGGCATAAGCAGGGATTGGACGTGGCATCTTGAGCCTAGTGATCAAATACAAAATATTGAGAACTCTTGCAATAGGGCGATTCATTTGATATTATTAAGGGAAAAAAAAAACAAAAAATCTTTTACAAGGACATTTTTTACTTATCATCATATATCCATTATGAGGAAAAACAAAATACACAGACGCTGAGATATGCAGATTATAAAAATTATATGGTTTCTGATATACGCAGTTTTATTGTTCATGTAGGATCTAAAGAATATCCGGTTGCAGCAGCGTGGACCTGAACTGTTGTGTCTGACGTGTTGAGATTAACTGGATTTTTAAAATCTGATGAGTGTATTACATTTTTTTTTTTTTTTTTTTTTTTTTCAGACCTGGCCTCTCGAGTAAAAGGTAGTGCTAAAGGTGAACCAGTTACGGCTGTTACCATTCTCTTTGGAGGAAAATAAGAACAATTTTACTGGAATGATGGCTGTTTAAACGTATTATTGTTCGAAATCTTTAAAGATGCAATTTCCATAAATGTACTCGATATCGATTGGGAAACAATTATTTCCAAAACAAAAATTCGAGTGAAAAAAATATGAAAACACAAGAAATCGATTTACAAGTAAAGAGATAGTATCTGAGATGGTTAAGAATAATATGTTTCAATAAATGTGCGGGTCACCGAAACAATGGAGAAACTTCGAATGAGAATTCTTTTTTATCTAAAGTAGAAACGCTTTAAAATTACATCAAACATCCCGACGTACAAAAAAAAAAATCAATTTATGAAGTTGCTTGTTATACAACAAGCAACATTATCTGTACTAACTTATTTCGAAAGTGTTCGTGAGATGGAATACTGATGAGCTATTGACTCTCATCTGTAAATTTATGATAAAGGAAAAACTATCGCAATACCGAGTTATATAATTGGTTATCGTTTATTACTTTATTCACCTCTGTGGACATATAGTGATTGAAAACAAGAAAAAAACACATATTTAGAGAACGCGCAATGCTCCTTATTAATGTCGTCTGAAGATTGTTTGGATTTATAGGTTATAAAGAGGGTCATTCGAGTGATGCTAAAAACCACATGATTGAGTGCTAAAACACTAAATGGACAATTTCCACAAATGTTCTCTAAACTTGCTGGGAAAATCTCCATACTGTATACAAAATTCAGGAAACATTTCTGAAGATTAGAAAATTCCGACTCGAAAAAAACATAACAAGGCCATGTGAGATACTACTTGGGATGAAATCGACTCACACTTAAAGATATCTTCAAGTTTAGGGTTTTAATCCCTTAAAAGTTTCGTTTCATTCAGGACGTAAAAACATCATGGAAATTTAGAGATAAAACCTGTTTTTTTTTTCTCTGCAAAAGTGTGGTTTAAATTGCACGTTGAGCCTAGTTTTCAATTATAAAATATGAAATATTTCCTCAGTATGACGGATCGAGTGGCATCATTACACATGTTTTCGAATTTAACCGCTTCAAAAGTTAATAAATCTTTTACAAGAAAATCGTTTACTTGTTGATTATTATATATACCATATTAGGAAAAACTGAATACATAGCTGTACCGAGATATACAGCTCGTAAAAATTATTTGGCTTCTGATATACGATGTTTTATTGTCAATGATTGCTCTTAAAAATTACCATAGTGCGGGAGTGTGGACCCTAACCATAATGTCTACCGGTTTGAGTTTAACTGGATTTCTAATTTTCAATTTTTTTTTTTTTTTTTTTTTTTTTTATAGCCCTGACCACGGATAAAAGGTAGTACTAAAGGTAAACAAGTCACAAATGATAGCATTCTGTTTGGGGGTAGTTCAGAACTATTTCACTGGAGTGATCGCTGTATTTTTGGGCGAATTCGTTAAATATGCAACTTCCACAAATAACCTCATATTTGATTGGGAAACACCTAAATATTACCAAAACTCAGAAGACATGATGGTTTAAGTATCACATAATAGAAATATAACAAGAAATCGATTGATACCAAAAAGGGAGCCGGTATCTAAGGTGTTTAAGACAAAATTCAATCGATGTGGGTGTCACCGAAACAAAGGAGATACAGAATGAGTATTCTTTTCTTTACCAGCAGTATAAGAATCTTTAAAATTAAATCAATCATTCTAACTGAATTGAAAAGAAAAAAAAGAATATTTTTGGCAATGTCATTTGGTAAAATGTATCAAAATCGATACCTCGTGAGATGAAATATTGATGAGGTTTTGTCTCATCTATAAATTTGAACCAGAGAGTACAAAGACTGTCGCAATATCGAGATATAATTAATTACAATTTACCTGTATAAATTTATTCCTCATATCTGTAGACATGTAGTGCATGACAGCTATAAAATTTGCAGGTTGATCATCCGGAAATTGTTTCATTTTCACGTAATGAAGTTTCATTTGTGATGCTAAAAACCGCATAATTTTGGGAGAAAACACTAAAAATGCAACTTCACCAAATTTACTGTGTTACCTGGAATAAACTCCCAATGGTATCTAAAATTCGTAAAACATATCTGAGCAAGAGAAAATTCCGTCTCGAAAAGAAACATCAATAACAAGTGGTGAGGTAATATGTAGGAAGAGATCCAATCACAGGCAACGAAAGTTGCCATCTGAGGGTTTTAAGCTCAAAAAGTTTTCTTTCATTAAGTTCGTAAAACAACTTGAAAATTTAGACAAAGCGAATGTTATTTTGTGGAGTCATATCTTGAGCCAAGTGATCAAATATAAAATATGGAATATTCTTGCAGGAAGACTATTCGTTTGATACCATTATCCATATTTAAAAGGTAATATCATTAGGACAGGCAAAAAATAGTTTACAAGAAAATTTTTTATCATCATATATCCTTTGTTAGGAAAAACAAAATACATAGGCGTGCTTAGATATGCAGATTATAAAAATTATATGTTTTCTGATATACGCAGTTTCATTGTTCATCATGGATAAAAAGAAAATCCGATTGTAGCAGCGTAGACCTGAACTGTTGTGTCTGACGTGTTGAGATTAACTGGATTTTTGAAATCTCATGATTGTATTACATTTTTTTTTTTTTTTTTTTTTTTTTTTAGTTCTGGCCTCTCGGGTAAAAGGTAGTGCCATTGTTGAACTAGTTACGGCTGAGAGGAATCTCTTTGGTGGTAAAGAAAAATTTTACAGGAATGATGGCTGTATAATCGTATTTTTGGGCGAAATCGTTAAAAATATCAATTCCATAATTGTACTCGTAATCGATTGGGAAACATAATTATTACCAAAACTCAGAAAACGAATCTGAGGGTGAAAAAATCATATTAAGGAAACAAGGAATCGACTGACAGGTAAAGAAAGCTGGCGTCTGAGATGGTTAAGAATAACAAGTTTCAATAGATGTGCGTGTCACCGATACAATCGAGAAACTTCGAATGAGTAATCTTTTTTATCTGCAGTACAAGAACTTTAAAATTACATCGAGCATCCTGACAGACGAAAAAAAAAAATGCACTATGTAGTTGCTTGTATCTTTACTAAAATTATTCGAAAGTGATACGTGGTGAAATGGAGTACTGATGAGCATTTGACTCATCTCTAAATTTACACGGTAAAGTCAAAACACTATCGCAATACCGAGATATATAATTAAATATCGTTATTACTATATTCTTCACTTCCGAGGACATATTGTACATGAAAGCTAGAAAAAATGCATTTTGAAAAGAACGCTGAATGCTCTTCATTGATGTCGTCAGGAGATTGTTTGGATTTTTGTTTTAAATAGGGTCATTTGAGTAATGCTAAGTTCCGTATGATTGGGGGGGAGAACACTAAATATGCATCTGCCACAAGTGAACTAGCTGGGAAAAACTCCCAATTGTATATAAAATTCAGTAATTTCTGAAGATTAGAAAATTCCTACTCGAAATAAATATCAGTAGCAAAGCTATATAAAGGATGACGGGATGAAATCGGTTCACAGATATGGACGGATAGAATTTGAGGATTATAGCCCCTAAGAAGTTTAGTTTCTCGTAAAAACATGGAAATTTAGAGATAAGACGTGTTTTCATTCGGGACATAAAACCATTGAGGAAATTTATACATAAAACTTTTCTTGTTTTTCTGCACTAGTAGGGCTTTATATTTGCACCTTGATCTTAGTGATCAATAATAAAATACGAAATATTTCCTCAGTATGACAGTTCCTGTGATATCATTACATATGTTTACGAATTTAACATCGGTACAAAAGTTAATTGTTTACAGCAAAATCGTTTATTTGTTGATTATTATGTATACATTATTCGGAAAAATTGAATACATAGCCGTTCTGAGTTACACGGTTTGTAAAAATTATTTGGATTCTGATATATGCTGTTCTATTGTTAGTGATGGCTCTAAAAAATATCATAATGCAGGAGTGTAGACATGAAGTATTGTGTCTACATGATTTTTAATTTCCGATGATTAACTTTTTTTTTTTTTTTAGGATTTATTAAACGTAGATGAAGGACGTTAAAATTACATCGAGCATCCTGACAAATTAAAAAAAAAAAAAGAATATTTGCACAAAATGAAGTATTTTGTTATACCACAAGCAACATTTGCTATAGTAAAATCCGTCCAAACTGATACGACGGTAGACGGAATACTAATGAGCTTTTGACTCTCATCGTTAAATTTATAACGAGATATATTATTGGTTACCATATATATTTTCAATCCATAATTATATAGTGATATGAAGGCTAAAAAGAAAAAAAATATTTTGAATGAACGCTGAATGCCCTGTATTAATGTCGTCTGGAGATTGTTCGGATTTTTACGTTATAAAGAGGGTCATTTGAGTGATTCTAAAAACCGCATATTTGAGGACGAAAACACCAAATATGAAACTTCCACAAATGTACTCTAGACTAGGAGGGAAAAACTTTAAATTATATATATATATATATATATGTATATATATATATATATATATATATATATATATATATATATATATATATATATATATATATATATACATATATATATATATATATATATATATATATATATATATATATATATATATATTTTACAAAAATATGGCGTTAAATTTGCACATTAAACCTGGTGATCAATTATTAAAATTGAAATATTTCCTCAGTATGAGGAAGCGTCTGACATCATTACACATGTTTACGAATGTAACATCGCTTCAAAAGTTAATAAATCTTTTACAAAAAAATCGTTTATTGTCATTAGGAAAAAACTGAATATATAGCTTAACGAAGATATTCAGTTCGTAAAAATTATTTGGCTTCTGCTATACAATATTTAACTGTTAATGATTGCTCTAAGAATTACCATAGTGCGAGAGCCTAGACATGAACTATCGTGTTACCGTGCTGAGTTTTACTGGTTTTTACTTTCTGATGATTTTTTTTTTTTTTTTTAGCCCTGGCTTTACGAATAAAAGGTAGTGCTAAAGGTGAACTAGTCACGGCTGATAACATTCTCTTTAGGGGTAGTTCGGAACAATTTTACTGTAATGGTCGCTGTATAAACGTATTTTTGGGCGAAATCGTTAAATATGCAACATCCACATATAACCTTATATTTGACTGGGAAACACACCTATTTATTACCAAAACTCAGATCCTCATGAGGGTGGAAAAATCATATATACAGGTATAAATTTATTCCTCATATCTGTAGTCATGTAGTGCATGACAGCTTCAAAATTTGCAGGTTGTTGGATCATTGAATCTATCTATCTATCTATTGCCAGACGCCTCAATCCCGTTTGGGGTGGTCACAAACAAATCGCCTCCAAGTCGCCCTGTCCCCCGCCATTTCACTACCCTGCTCCCAACTCACACCCCCCTCTCTCATATACCTCTCCACCCCATCCCTCCATCTCATCCTCGGTCTCCCCCTCCCTCTTCCACCCTCCACCTCACTCACATACACTCTCTTCGTCAGTCTTTCACCCTCCATCCTCTCCACATGGCCAAACCACCTCAGTGTGTTCCTCACAACGCTTCCTATCACATCCACATCAACACCACAACGCTCCTTTATATCCTCATTCGTCAGCCTGTCTCTCCACGTGACTCCACAAGCTCCTCTTAAATAACTCATTTCCACTGCTCTCACTCTTGACTTGTGTCCTTCCAACAACGTCCAAGCTTCACTTCCGTACGTTAGAGTTGGTATCACAATACTGTCATGTAGTAACTTTTTTACTTCCATGCTCACTTCCCTGTTTCTTATCACTGCTTTCAAGGAACCAGCAACCTTTCTTCCCTGCTGTACCCTTTCAAGCACTTCACCCTCCAAACCTCCATCCTTACTCATCACACTACCCAAATACTTAAACGTACTCACATTTTCCAATTCCTCACCATCCAACCTCGCTATACATTCACTGACTTCACCTCTCTCAAAGACCATCACTTTACTCTTCCCTACATTCACCTTTAGGTTCCGTTTCTTACACACTCTCTCAAACTCATCCACCAAGCCTTGCAGCTCCCCTTCATCTTCACTCAACAACACAGTATCATCTGCAAACAACAGTACAGGGAGTTTCCAAACACTATCCTCTCTCACCAGGGCCACTCCAACATCCACTACCCTACCTTGTACCTCTTTTATTACCCCATCCATGTACAGATTGAACAACCATGGAGACATAGTAATTGTTTCATTTTCACGTTATGAAGACGGTCATTTGAGTGTTGATTAAAACCGCATAATTTTAGGCGAAAACACTAATCATGAAACTTCCACAAATTTACTCTAAATTACCTGGAATGAACTCCCAATTGTCTCTAAAATTCATAAAACATTTCTGAGCCACAGAAAAATCCGTCTCGAAAAGAAACATCAGTAACAAAAGATGAGGTAATACATAGGATGAAATCCATTCACAGGCAAGGAAAGCTTCCATTTGAGGGTTTTAAGCTCAAGGAGTGTCCATTCATTAGGAACGTAAAACAACTTACAAATTTAAAATTAAACGGATGTTATTTTTGGGAGGCATAAGTAGGGATTAAGCGTGTCATGTTGAGCCTAGTGATCAAATAAATAATACGGAATACTCTTGCAGTAAAGCGATTGGTTTGATATTATTATCCATATTGAAGAAGGTAATATCATTACGAAAGACAAAAAATCGCTTACAAGAAAATATTTTACATAGAAAAAACAAATACATTGCCTTGCTGAGATACGCAGATTTAAAAAATTATATGGTTTCTGATATACGCAACTCATGATGGGTCTAAAGAAAATCCGGTTGCAGCAGCGTAGTCCTAAACTATTGTGTCAGACATGTTGAGACTGGATTTTCGCACTCATGATTGTATTTTTTTTTTTTTTTTTTTTTTTTTTTTTTGCCACGGCCTCTCGGGTAAAAGGTATCGCCATAGGTGAACTAGTTACGAGCTGATAGCATTCTCTTTGAGGATAGTTAAAAACATTTTCACTGGTATGATGGCTGCATAAATGTATTATTGGTCGCAATAGTTAAAGATGCAATTTCCATAAATGTACTCGAAATCTATTGCGAAGCAGATAAATATTATCACACTCAGAATACGCATCTGAGGGTGAAAAAATTATATTTGGGAAACAGAACAAGAAATTGACTGACACGTAAAAAGAACTTGCAACTAAAGTGGATAAGAATATGTTTCAATATATGTACGAGTCACCGAAACAATCGAGAAACTTCTAATGAGTGTTCTTTTTTATCTGCAGTATAAACGCTTTGAAATTACTTCAAGCATCATGACAGACCGGAAAAAGAAATAAATGCACTTTATGGAGTTGCTTGTTATACAAGCAACATTATCTTTAGTAAAATCTTTCCCACGATACGTCGTCAGATGGAATAATGTTGAGCATTTGACTCTCATCTGTAAATTTATACGATAAAGAAACTATCGCAACACTGAGATATATAATTAGTTATCATTTATGATTTTATTCACCTCCGTGGACATATAGTGCATGAAAGCTAAAGAAATATATTTTGAAAGAACGCGGAATAATCCTTATTAATGTCGTCTGGAGATTGTTTAACTTTTACATTATAAAGAGGGTCATTTGAGTGATGCAAAAAACCGGATGATTCATGGCCAAAACACTGTATATGCAACTTCCACAAATGTACCCTAAATTAGCTGGGAAAAACTCCCAATTGTATATAAAATTCAGAAAATATATCTGAAGATTTAGAAATTCCGACTCGAAAAAAACATCAGTAGCAAGGCTATATGAGGTACATCTTCGGACGAAATCAATTCACACTTAAAGATAGCTTAAAGTTGAGGGTTTTAATCCATTAAAAGTTTCGTTTCATAATGGAAATTTAGAGATAAAACGTGTTTTTTTTTTTCTCTGCCGAAGTTGGGCTTTAAATGGATAATTGAGCCTTGTGATCAATTATCTATCTATCTATCTATCTATAGCCCGAAGCCCTAATCCCGCAAAGGGTGGCCGCAGACAAAACGCCTCCAAGTCACTCTGTCACCCACCATTTGACTACCCTCCCCTCAAATCCCCCCCCCTCCCTCATAATACCTCTCAACTCCATCCCTCCACCTCATCCTCGATCTACCCCTCCCTCTCCCTCCCTCCACTTCACCTACATACACCCTCTTAGTCTTTCATTCTCCATTCTCTCCACATGTCCAAACCACCTCTGTATTTCTCCTAATCTTCTCAACCACATCCACATCTACCCCACAACGTTCCTTCACTTCTTCATTCGTCAACCTGTCCCTCCACGTCACTCCACATGCTCCTCTCAAGTAACTCATTTCCACTGCTCTCACTCTTGACTTGTTCCCCTCTTGCAAGGTCCACGCCTCGCTTCCATACGTCAGAGTAGGGATCACAATACCATCATGCAGTGACTTCTTAACTTCCATACTCACCTCCCTATTTCTCATCACTGTTTTCAGTGTACCAACAACCTTCCTTCCCTGCTGTACCCTTTCACGTACTTCATCCCCCAAAGTTCCATCCTTACTCATCACACTACCCAAGTACCTGAATGCACTCACATTCTCCATATCCTCACCATCCAACCTCACTGCACACTCTGTGACTTCATTCCTCTCAAACACCATTACTTTTGTTTACATTAACTTTCAGCTTCCTCCTCCTACACACTGTCCCAAATTCATTCACCAAACCTTGCAACTCCCATTCATCTTCACTCAACAATACGGTATCATCAGCAAACAGCAACACCGGAATCTTCCAAATCTCACCCTCATTCATTAGGGCCAGCTCCACATCCACTGCCCTACCTTGCACCTCCTTTACAACCCCATCCATATATATATTAAACAGCCATGGAGACATCACACACCCCTGTTTCAGTCCCACATTGAGATCAAAGAACTCACTCAGCTCACCATCCACTCGCACCGTAGCCCTAACTCCCTCGTACATACTCTTCACAGCACTCAACAATTTCCCCTCCACTCCATATATTCTTAATACCTTCCACATACCTTGCTTATCTATTCTGTCACAAGCTTTCTCCAAGTCCATGAAGGCAGCATACACTTTCCGTCCCTTCTCTAGATACTTCTCCACTAAACATCTTAGAACAAATATCTGATCTACACACCCTTTTCCCTTCCTAAATCCCCCTTGTTCTTCTCCAACTAGCTCCTCTGTCATATGCCTAACCCTATCAATGAGTATTCTACCATATATTTTACCGGTTACACTAAGAAGGCAAATACCCCTATGGTTACCACATACTTCTCTCTCCCCTTTTCCTTTGTACAGAGGAACAATTATACCTGATTTCCAGTCCTCTGGAACCCTTCCCTCTTCCCAAGCCAATCTACACAACCTCCATATCCACTCCACAACAATCTCACCCCCATACCTAAACATTTCACCACACACTCCATCAATTCCTGGGGCCTTTCCCAGCTTAATCTTCTTCATCGCTTCCACTACTTCCGCCCTACTGATCTCTTCCTCCCTCCTCTCATCTCTTCTTCTCCCAGCCATTCCCCAACCACTTATACTCACACTGCTCTCACTCTCTACCTTCAACAAATCCTCAAAGTGCTCCTTCCATCTCCTCAATTTCTCTCTCTTCACCAACAATCTATTATTCCTATCTTTCACTCCCCTATTATTTCCCCTTTCACACTGCCTTACTTTCTTTACCTGCTTCCAAAACAATTTCTTACTCTCCCTCCATTTCACACTCAGATTCCTCCCAAACTCTTCATCCACTTTCTTCTTACTCTCCTTCACCAGTCTCAACCTCCTTTCTCCTGCTCACATATACCTCTCTTCTCTCTCTCATCTTCTCCCCTACCTCTACTCGCCAACCATTCACCATATGCCTTCTTTTGTTCCACAGCTCGTTTCACCTCATCATTCCACCATGCTGTCCCTTGCACACCTTTGCATCTTCTCACTCCACAAACCGCCTCACACGCTGCGCCTATCTCTTCCGTGAATATCTTACATACGTCTTCCACCCTTCCATCTGCTCTAGCTCATACCTTCCCAAACTTTCTTCCACTATGCTCTTATACTGTCATTTTCTCACCATCTTGCAATTTCTCCACTTCTCACAGGAGCTGCTTCCTCCTGTCTTCCCCTTCGCCTCCTCAACCACTTTCTTTGCATCTTTACCTTGGCCATCACTAAATGATGGTCCGAGACTCCATTCCCCCACCCTCTCCACACTCTTGCATCCAACACTTGTCTTCTCATTCGCTCATCCACACACATGTAGTCTATCATTGCCTTTCGTTCAACAAGTTCATCATCCATCCTCCTCATTACTCTCCATGTATACCGGTGGATCATCTTATGACGAAAGTAGGTGTTGGCTATTGCCAACCCCTTACCAGCACAGATGTCCACCAAAGCACTACCATTCCCATCTACTTCAGCTGGCACACCCCACTGACCAACCACTCCATCCACTCGTACATTCCCAACTTTGCCATTCATGTCTCCAATCAACAGCACTCTCTCGCTCCTCTCAAACTTGTCCATACATGCTTCTACTCTCGTCCAAAACTCATCTTTCACTCTTGCCACTCGATCCTCCGTTGGAGCATACACACATACAATCGCCCATGCTTGTATACCTATTTTCATCCTCATCCATACAATTCTTGTACCCACTGTTCCATACTCTCTTATATTCTCCTTCCACTTCTTGCTTATCATCAGACATACTGCCTCTCTTGCCCTCTCATTCTCACTGACTCCCGCACATATACCTACACCATATTCCCATTTTCTCACCCTTTCACCTATTTAGTTTCAGTCAATCCACATATATCTACTTTTGCATCCTCAAGCACCTGAACAATCTCTCACTTCATTCACTCCTCACATTCCATGTTCCCACCCTAAGAATGTCCTTTGTCCGTTCCTTAGTCGTCAACGTATGGTCCGTCCGGGTCCCAGGCGCTTTATTCGCTTTTTTAGTTGGTTCTTTTTACGGGGTGGGGCACTAACCCACCACCAACCCTTTTAGTCGCCTCGTACGACAAGCAGGGATACTGGGGGA
Source organism: Coenobita brevimanus (assembly GCF_032717465.1). Lineage (NCBI taxonomy): Eukaryota > Metazoa > Arthropoda > Malacostraca > Decapoda > Coenobitidae > Coenobita > Coenobita brevimanus. Next base: position 24,274,887 of record NC_137019.1, on the reverse strand, counting down.
GTATTCTTGAAACCCCCCCTACCCCCAGCATGACGGTTTGTGTGATATCATTATAAGTTTACGAATTTAACATCGCTTCAAAAGTTAATAAATCTTTTTCAAGATAATCGTTTATTTGATGATTATTATGTATACATTATAAGGAAAAACTGAATACATAGCTGTACGGAGATATACAATTCGTAAAAATTATTTGGCTTCTGATATACGGTGTTTTATTGTTAATGGCTCTAAAAATTACCACAGTGCGGGAGCTTAGACCTGAAAAATATCCAATGATTTTTTTTATTTTTTTTCCCCTGAATTCACGGATAAAAGGTTGTGCTAAAGGTGAACTAGTCCAAGCTGATGACATTCACTCTGGGGGTAGTTCAGAACTATTTTACTGGAGTGATCGCTGGATTTTTGGGCGAAATCGTTAGATATGCTATTTCCACAAAATAAACTTATATTTGATTGTGAAACACACCTAATTATTACCAAAACTCAGAAGACACTCATGAGGGTGGAAGCATCACATATTAAAAACATAAGAAATCAATTGCCACCAAAAAGGGAGCCGGTGTAGAAGGTGTTTAAGACAAAATTCAGTTGATAAGGGTGTCACCGAGACAAGCGAGAAACTGAATTAATAATCTTTTATAAGGATTTTCAAATTAACTTCGGGCATCCTAACTGAATTTTACAAAATATATATAAATTTTTGGGATATTTTCTTTCGTAAAATGTTTCCAAACCGATAACTCATGAGATGAAATACCGATGAGCTTTTGACTCTCATCTAAATATTTAAACAAGGAAGTACAAAAACTAGCGCAAAACCGAGATGTATTATTAATTACAATTTACCCTTATAAATTTATTCCTCATATCTGTAGACATGTAATGCATGAAGGCTACAAAATTTGCAGGTTGATGGAACATTGATTAAATTGTATTAATATTATCTAGAAATTGTTTCATTTTCACGTTATGAAGAGGGTAATTTGAGTGATGCTAAAAATCGCATAATTTTGGGCGAAAAAATTAAACATTCAACTTCCAAATATTTACACTAAATTACCTGGAATATACTCCTAATTTTACCTAAAAATCATAAAATATAACTGATCCAAAGAAAATTCCGTCAAAAAAACAAAAAAAAATCAGTAATAAAAGATGAGGTAATAAGTAGGATGAAATCCATTCACAGTCCATGAAGGCTGCGATATGAGGATTTTAAACTCAAGAAGCTTCCTTTCATTAGGGACGTAAAACAGCTTACAAATTTTGAAATAAAACGGATGTTATTTTGCGGAGGCATAAGTAGGGATAGAATGTGGCAGCTTGAGCCTAGTGATCAATTGTAAAATATGCAATACTCCTGAAGTAAGGCGATTCGTTTGGTATCATTATCCATGTTTATGAAGGTAATATCATTAGGAAAGAGAAAAAATCAGACACGAAAATATTTTACTAATTATCATATATCCATTATTAGGAAACCCAAGTACAAAGCAGTGCCGAAATATGATGATTATAAAAATTATATGGATTCTGATATACGCAGTTTTATGGTTCATGATGGATAAAAAAAAAAAAAAAAATACGGTTGGAGCAGCGTAGACCTGAACTGTTGTTTCTGACGTGTTGAGATTTACTGGATTTTTTTTAAATCTGATGACTTAATTACCTTTATAGATTTTTTTTCCTTTTTGCCTTGTCCTCTCGGTTAAAGATAGTGACGTAGGTGAACTAGTTACGGCTGATGGCATTCTCTTTGGGGTTAAAGAACAATTTTACTGGAATGATGGCTGTATAAACGTATTTTTCGGCGAAATCGTTAAGGATGCAATTTCCATAAATTTACTCGAAATCGATTGTGAAACAGTCATAATTATTACCAAAACTCAGAAAACGCAGCTGAGGGTGAAAAAATCATATTTAGGAAACATTACAAGAAATCGATTGACACGTAAAGAGAGCTGGCTTCTGAGGTGGTTAAGAATAATAAGTTTCAATAGATGTGCGGGTCACCAAAGCAACTGAGAAACTTCGAATGAGAATTCTTTTTTATCTGCAGTGGAAGCGCTTTAATATTACATCGAGCATTGTGATGGACGAAAATATATATTTGCACTTTATTAAGCTGCTTGTTATACAACAAGCAACATTATCGTTAGTAAAATATTTCCAAAGTGATTCGTCGTGAGATGGAATACTAAGCTTTTGACTGTTATCTGCAAATTTATACGATAAATTGACTCTCATCTGTAAATTTATACGATAAATTGACTCTCATCAGTAAATTTATACGCAATACCGAGACATATAAATAGTTACGTGTATTACTTTATTCTTAACCTCCGTGGACATATAGTGCATGTAAGCCACAAAAAATGAATTTTGAAAGAACGCGGAATGCTCCTTATTAATGTCGTCTGGAGATTGCTTGGATTTTTACGTTATAGAGAGGGTAATTTGAGTGATGCTAAGAAGGGCATGATTGAGGGGAAAAAAACTGGATATGGAACGTAGACAATTGAACTCTAAACTAGTTGGAAAAAACTCCGAATTGTATATAAAATTCAGAAATCATTTCTGAGGATTAGAAAATTCCGATTCGAAAGTAACCAATACCAATGCTAAATGAGATACTACTTCGGATGAAATCGGGTCACAGGTAAAGATGGCTAGAATTTGAGGGTTTTAACCCTTGGATTTTTACGTCCTAAAGAGGGTCACTTGAGTGATGCTAAGAACCGCACGATTGAGGGGGAAAAACTGGATATGCAACGTAGACAAATGAACTCTAAACTAGTTGGAAAAACTCAGAATTGTATATAAAATTCAGAAATCATATCTGAAGATTAGAAAATTCCGATTCGAAAGTAACCAATACTAACACTAAATGAGATACTACTTGGGATGAAATCGGTGAAGATGGCTAGAATTAGAGGATTTTAACCTCTTAGAAGTTTCGTTTCACGTAAAAACATCATGGAAAATTAGAGATGAAACGTGTTTTCATTCGGGACATAACATTTTTAAAATTTATAGATAAAAAGCGTTTTTTTTTTTTTTCTGCTCAAGAAGGGCTTTAAATTTGCACCTTGTGCCTTGTGATCAATTATAAAATATGAAATATTTCCTCAGTATTTCGGTTCCTGTTATATCATTAATGTTTACGAATTTAGCATCGCTACAAATGTTAATAAATTGTTTAAAACAAAATCGTTTATTTGTTGATTACTATCTATACATTATTAGGAAAATTTGAATACATTGCCGTTCGGAGTTGCACAGCTTGTAAAAATCATTGTTAATGATGGCTCTAAGAAATGTCATAATGCAGGAGCGCAGAACTAAAGTGTCGTGTCTACCTTACTGAGTTAAACTTGATTTTTAATTTCTGATGAGTGGCTTTTTTTTTTTACGCATCTGTAAATTTATACTAGAAAGTAAAAACATTATCTTATTACCGAGATATATAATTATCATTTATTTCTTTGTTTCTAGTCTCCATAATAGTGAATGAGGGTAAAAAAAAAAAAAATGAAGGAACGCTGAATGCTATATATGATAGTCGTCTAGAGATTGACTGGATTTTTAAGTTGTAAAGAGGGTCATTTGAGTGATGCAAAACACCGCATATTTGAGGACGAAAAAACCCTAAGTAAACAACTTCCACAAATGTACTCTAAACTTGTTGGGAAAAACTCCATATTGTATGGAATATTCAGCAAAAATTCTGGTTAGAAAATTCCGACTCGATAATTTATTAATATAAAGGCTGTGAAATCGGTTCAAAGGAAAAGGGCTGGAATTGGGTGGTTTTAACCCTTTAAAAGTTCCGTTTCATTCGGGACGTAAAAAAATCTTGGAAACTTGTTTTTTTTTGTTGTTTTTTTTTGCCAAAGTATGGGGTTAAATTTGCACATTGAGCCTGGTGATCAATTATAAAGTATGAAATATTTCCTCAGTATGACGGATCATGTGATATCATTACACATGTTTAAGAATTTAACATCGCTTCAAAAATTAATAAATCTTTTATAAGAAAATCGTTTATTTTTTTTTAATATTATACATACATTATTAGGAAAAACTGAATACATAGCTGTACGGAGATATTCAGTTCGTAAAAATTCTTTGGCTTCTGATATACGATGTTCTATTGTTAATGATGGCTCTAAAGAGTACCATAGTTCGGAAGCGTAGACCTGAACTATCGTGTCTACCGTGTTGAGTTTAACTCGATTTTTAATTTCCGATGATTGGCTTTTCTTTTTTTTAACCCTGACTTCACGGATAATATGAACTTGTCACGGCTGATAACATTCTCTTTGGGGGTAGTTCAGAATAATTTTACTTTAGTGATCGGTGTATAAACGTATTTTTTAGCGAAATCGTTAAACATACAACTTCCACAAATAACTTTATATTTGATTGTGAAACACACCTAATTATTACCAAAACTCAGGAGACCCTCATGAGGGTGGAAACGTCACGTATTGGAAACATAACAAGAAATCGATTAAAACCAAAAAATTGATGTGTGTCACCGAAACAAGCGAGAAACAGAATGAGTATTCTTTCCTTTATCTGCAGTATAAGGATTTTTAAAATGACAGAGCATCCTAACTGAATTAAAAAAAAAAAAATTGCACATTTTCTTTAGTAAAACATTTCCAAACCGATCACGTGAGATGAAATATTGATGAGCTATTCAATTTCATCTATTAATTTAAACCAGAAAGTACAAAGACTGTCTCAATACCGAAATATATAATTAATTACAATTTATCCGTATAAGTTTATTCCTCATATCTGTGGACATGTAGTGAATGACAGCTACAAAATTTTCAGGTCGATGGATCATTGAATGAATTGTATTAAAATCACCTGGAAATTGTTTCTTTCACGATGAAAAAGCATAATTTTGGGCGAAAATCCTAAACATGAAACATCCACAAATGTACTCTAAATTACCTGGAATAAACTCCCAATTGTATCTAAAATTCATAAATCATTTGTGCAAAAAAAATTCCGTCACCAAAAAGGAACATCAGAAGCAAAAGGTGAGGTAATACGTAGGATGAAATCGATTCACAGGCAATGAAAGCTGCCATTTGAGGGCTTTAAGCTCAAGGAGTTTCCTTTCGATAGGGAAGTAAAAGAACTTACAAATTTAGACATAAAACGGATGTTATTTTGGCGAGGCATAATTAGGAATTGAACTTTTTTTTTTTTTAAATAACAGAACGGAGGAAGGAAAAGCAAATGAGTAAGAAACAAAAATCCATACACCAGATTACTGGATTCCTCCGTGGCATCTTGAGCCTTGTGATCCAATATAATATAAGAATATTCTTACAGTTAGGCGAATCGTTTGAAATTCTTATCCATATTTAAGAAGGTAATATCATAAGGAAAGACAAAAAATCGTTTCCAAGAATTTTTTTTACTTATTATCATATATCCATTATTAGGAAAAAATACATAGCCATGCTGAGATATTCAGATTATAAAAATTATATGATTTCTGATATACGCAGTTTTATTGTTCATGATGGCTCTAAAGAAAATCCGGTTGCATCAGCGTAGACCGGAACTGTTGTGTTTTAGGTGTTGAATTTAACTGGATTTTAAAATCTGGTGATCATATTAGCTTTTTTTTTTTTTTTTTTTAGCCCTTGCCTCTCGAGTAAAAGGTAGTACCATAGGTGATCTAGTTACGGCTGATAGCATTCTCTTTGAGGATAGTTAAGAACAATTTTACTGGGACGATGGCTGTAGAAACGTATTTTTTGACGAAATCGTTATATATCCATCTATCATAATTGCACTTGAAATCGATAGGGAAACACATAATTATTACCAAAACTCAGAAAACGCTTCAGAAGGTGAAAAAATTATATTTAGGAAACAAGAAATCGATAGACACGTGAAGAGAGTTGGCATCTGAGGAGGTTAAGAAAAATAAGTTTCAATTGATGTGGTGGTCAAGGAAACAATCGAAAAATTTCGAATGAGAATTCATTTTTATATGTAGTAGATGGGAAGTTGTTGAATTCTGTGAAGAGTATGTACGATGGTGCGAAGGCTGCAGTGCGTGTGGATGGTGAACTAAGTGAATTTTTCTCTTTGAAAGTTGGGTTGAAACAGGGATGTGTCATGTCTCCATGGTTGTTCAATCTGTACATGGATGGGGTAATAAAAGAGGTACAAGGTAGGGTAGTGGATGTTGGAGTGGCCCTGGTGAGAGAGGATAGTGTTTGGAAACTCCCTGTACTGTTGTTTCCAGATGATACTGTGTTGTTGAGTGAAGACGAAGAGGAGCTGCAAGGCTTGGTGGATGAGTTTGGGAGAAGTAAGAAACGGAATCTAAAGGTGAATGTAGGGAAGAGTAAAATGATGGTCTTTGAGTGAGATGAAGTCAGTGAATGTACAGCGAGGTTGGATGGTGAGGAATTGGAAAATGTGAGTACGTTTAAGTACTTGGGTAGTGTGATGAGTAAGGATGGAGGTTTGGAGGGTGAAGTGCTTGAAAGGGTACAGCAGGGAAGAAAGGTTGCTGGTTCTTTGAAAGCAGTGATAAGAAACAGGGAAGTGAGCATGGAAGTGAAAAAGTTACTACATGACAGGATTGTGATACCAACTCTAACATACGGATGTGAAGCTTGGACGTTGTTGGAAGGACACAAGTCAAGAGTGAGAGCAGTGGAAATGAGTGGAGTCACATGGAGAGACTGGCTGACGAATGAGGATATAAAGGAGCGTTGTGGTGTTGGTGTGGATGTGATAGGAAGCATTATGAGGAACACACTGAGGTGGTTTGCCCATGTGGAGAGGATGGAGGGTGAAAGACTGACGAAGAGAGTGTATGTGAGTGAGGTGGAGGGGGGAAGAGGGAGGGGGAGGCCGAGGATGGGATGGAGGGATGGGGTGGAGAGGTATATGAGAGAGGGGGGTGTGAGTTGGGAGCAGGGCAGTGAAATGGCGGGGGACAGGGCGACTTCGAGGCGATTTGTTTGTGGCCATCCCAAACGGTATTGAGGCGTCTGGCAATAGATAGAAGCGCTTTAAAATTACATCCAGCATCTGACGGATGAAAAAACAAATATTTGCACTTTATGAAGGTTCTTATTATTCAAAGAGAAACATAATCTTTACTCAAATCCTTCCAGAGTGATACGTCGTGAGATTGAATACTGATGAGAATTTGACTCTCATCTGTAAATTTATAAGATAAAAGAAAACACTATCGCGATACCGAGATATATTATTAGTTATCGTTTATTACTTTATTCTGCATTTTGAAAGAACGATGAATGCTCTTTATTGATGTCCTGTGGAGATTGTTATGATATTTACCTTTAAAGAGAGTCATTTGAGCGATGCTAAGAACTGCATGATTGAGGGGGGGAAACACTAAATATGCAACATCCAAAAAATGTACTCTAAAGTAATTGAGAAAAAAACCCAATTGTCTATAAAATTCAGAAAACATTTATGAAGATTAGAAAGTTAAGACGAAAAAAACATCGGTAACAACGTTAAATGAGATACTTCTTGGGATGAAATCGATTCACAGGGAAAGACGACTAGAATTTTAGGGCTTTAACAAGTTAGAAGTTTCGTTTCACGTAAAAACATCATAGATATTTAGAGATAAAACGTGTTTTAACTCGGGACATAAAACATCGTGGAAATTTATAGATGAAACGCGTGATTTTTTTGTTTTTTCTGCACAAGTAGGTCTTGGAATTTGCATCTTGACCCTAGTGATCAATTATAAAACATGAAATATTTCCCTAGTATGACGATTCCTGTGATATAATTACATGTGTTTACGAATTTTACATCGCTAGAAAAGTTAATAAATCGTTTACAACAAAATCGTTTATTTGTTGATTATTATGTATAAAATTATTAGGAAAAACGTAATACATAGCCGTTCGGAGTTACAAAGTTTGTTAAAATTATTTGGATTCTGATATATGCTGTTTTATTGTCAATAAGCGCTCTGAAAAATTTCATTATGCAGGAGCGTCGACCTGATGTATCGTGTCTACTTTGTTGAGATAAACTGAATTTTTAATTCCCGATGATTGTTTTTTTTTTTTTTTAGCCTTTATTTCAGGTAGTAGAAGGACGTTAAAATTACGTCGAACTTCCGGACAAAAAAAACAAAAAAAAAGATATCACTAATACTTTCTCGTATTACTTCTTTAGAGCTCACAGCAGTAGGGGTGTATCACTAAGGGGGAATTTCCAGGCGGCACTGTCTTACTTATTGTATATAAAGGACATCACTCGTAAATATAGTTCATCAGATCTTGGTTCGCACACTCGTCCTTTATTCTCTCCTTGTGGTCTTACTTGCCCCGATATTCACTATATTAAGTCACTGCACGATACTATACTAGGCGAAGTCACACTTAACCTAAATCACTTGCACTGTTTCTGGGCAGCATCACACGTATTCATCGTGGGGATAGGCGGGAACACGCCGTCGGCAATCCTGCCGGGCTAGGGGCACCGCCAAGGGGAGGCGTACCAAGAGGGCACGGGACAACTCGTAAGGGCGTCCTCTCGCGTCCTGGGCTACCCGTGGTTTCCGGACTGGGTTTAGGAGTATGGCCCTTGGGGCTGGGGCCGAATAGCTCCAGGAACCTCTGGTGTAAGTCTCGGCCGGAGGTGGGACCCTTACGTCGTCGTAGGGGCGTATGGAGATCGCGCCCGGGTGTCCTGGGAAGAATCGGGAGAGACTGCGGGCTGCGGTCTCCAGCGTCTAGGGACGCCGACAGGGGAGGGCTGCGGCATCGACTTACGCTTGGGCCCGTCAGGTGCGTCTGTTCTAGAGCCAGACGTAGGGAGCGGAGGCCAGGGGAGGCTGTGAGGCCTGTCTGGGCCACTCTGGTATGGGAGGCCTGGGCTCTTGTCTCCTGCCGAGGTGACGTCTCGCTCCTTGTCTCCTTCTGTGCACCTTCGGAGCGACAGTGGGCCGTCTCACGAGGGCGGGAGCGACAATAGGCCGTCTCTACCAGGGCACCTTCGGAGCGACAATAGGCCGTCTCGCGAGGAGGGGAGCGACAATAGGCCGTCTCGCGAGGAGGGGAGCGACAATAGGCCGTCTCGCGAGGAGGGGAGTGACAATAGGTCGTCTCACAAGGAAGGGAGCGACAATAGGCCGTCTCTACCAGGAGACTTTCGGAGCGACAATAGGCCGTCTCACGAGGAGGGGAGCGACAATAGGCCGTCTCTACCGAAACACTTTCGGAGCAACAATAGGCCGTCTCACGAGGAGGGGAGCGACAATAGGCCGTCTCTACCGAAACACTTTCGGAGCGACAATAGGCCGTCTCACGAGGAGGGGAGCGACAATAGGCCGTCTCTACCGAAACACTTTCGGAGCGACAATAGGCCGTCTCACGAGGAGGGGAGCGACAATAGGCCGTCTCTACCGAAACACTTTCGGAGCAACAATAGGCCGTCTCTACCGGAACACTTTCGGAGTGACAATAGGCCGTCTCATGAGGGCGGGAGCGACAATAGGTCCTCTCTACCGGGACACTTTCGGAGCGACAATAGGTCCTCTCTACCGGGACACTTTCGGAGCGACAATAGGCCGTCTCACGAGGAGGGGAGCGACAATAGGCCGTCTCTGCCGGAACACTTTCGGAGCGACAATAGGCCATCTCACGAGGGGGGGGAGCGACAATAGGCCGTCTCTGCCGGAACACTTTCGGAGCGACAATAGGCCATCTCACGAGGGGGGGGGAGCGACAATAGGCCGTCTCTACCAGGACACTTTTGGAGCGACAATAGGCCGTCTCACGAGGAGGGGGCCGTCTGGAGTGTCTAGAACAACTCCACCCCTAGCTGGTTCAACAATCCCATTCCGTGAAGGTAGTGTCCTTCTCCTACAACGGCGACGGCGTGGTGGCTGCGTGACATAGGGGTGCACGGCCCTCGCTGACATATGTCGTTGTTGCCGGGGGTTGTTCCGACTGGTGGCGGCTACCCCGTGGGGTCCGTGTGAGGGTGTCGGCACGTTCCCGGGCATACTGGGCTGTATCTTGCTTGCCCCGTTGTCGGGGGCACTATGGTATATTTCGGGGGCACTGTTCTGTAAGTCACGCATTTTACCACTCTCCCCCTGTAAAAAGTCACGTCCTCGTGGCTGGAGGTGGAATGCTTGCGTGTTGGAGGTGGTGTACACAGGCTGGAGGTGTTGCAGCACAGTTTGCCAGGCGATGGTGTAGGGGTTTACTTCCTGCTCCAGGTCGCAGGTGAGGAAGAGTGTGGAGGCGGTGGTGGTAGACTGGAGGAGGGTTAGCAGGTGGTGTGGCCCGTGGAGTCTGTGGTTCCTGCCAAGGGTAGGCGCCCATATGGCCCGCTTCACTCTCATCTTGCTTGGTGTGGCTGTCGGTGTGGTCGGAAGCTGAATGCTGGATACCAAGGGTAAGGGCCGGGTTTTGTGCCATGGTAATGTGGCGTTGAGTCTCTGGGGAGTACAGGTAGGGGGGATTTGGGTCTGATGTAGCTTGATGGTGTGAAGTCGTGGGGAGGTGGGTGGTGTAGGGGTGTGTGTGTATCGGGCTGGCGGGTGAGAGGCGGCCCGAGCGGATGGTGATGGTCTTGAGGGTCGGGGTGGGAGGAGAAGTGGGTGTATGGGGTGGGCGGGTTGTTTCGCGTGTTATGGGTGCGGTGGGGCGTGTTGTTGACGGAGTGGGTGTACGCATGGTGGGTGGGGGAGGGGTGATGGTAGTGGGTTGTGGTGAGGGTGTGGTGGCATGGGCAGAAGAGGTGGGAGTGGGCGTTGAGGGGGGGGCAATGGAGGGAAGGGGTGAGGGTGAGGGAGGGGTGGCGGGG